>NC_090879.1:1904293-1929293 GCF_036669935.1 Montipora foliosa
TTCATTATAATTTGCGAAAGAGCTGTCTCGAACCTAGTTAATTTGTATAAGAATGTTGCTATTGTTGATTCAGGAGAAAGGACGTTTTGTGGGAAGAGGGATGTTTTAGCGATAAAATCGCGGTAATATTAGGTTCTGCAAAAAAAAAAGAAAGAAAAAAAAAAGAAAAAAGGTCCTGCAAAAATAATATTTTTAGGGCTGATAGAATACAATGAAAAGCTTTCTCACCTGTTTTCCGTACGAGCTATCCATCATGAGGTTTAAATTAATGCTTGGTTGTCGACAAACGAAGGTATAACAATCAATTATGTTAGTCTCAAGCTATATAGCAGAGCACATGCAAGTACTTTACTAAGAAACTTAATCGGCTAACTCAATGTTGTACCCAATTCAAATCTCCCGGGATAAAGATTCTTTGTGTATTGTATTAGCATTATAATGTAGCGTTCACATTTAAATGATATGGAAATACCTGGAACAAAAAGGTTTTATTGCCAAAGGGTCTGAATTGGATACAACATCGAGTTAGCTGATTAGGTCTATTAGGAGAACGGTATATCAAATCAAATCACGCAAATGCAGAACAAATCAGTTTCTCATTTGTGCTGGCTTTTAGGATCGACTGGATGATGTCGTACCAGGGTATGGTGGTGTTGGCTGGAAATCAAGTCTGGTGGACTTGGGAAGTAGAAGATGTGTTCCGTAAAGTGAAAAAGGGAGACAAAATGGGCATGAAAAACTACGCCAGAAAGATGCACAAACAGATCGGTGACCTTGTACAGAAGGTAAGTGTGCACTCCTTTTTCATGACGCGAAATGGAAAAGTTACGCATCCTCGGTGAACAGACGCTGTACAACTAGCTTCTTCTTAGGCTACAATAAGCGACAAAAGGGTTGAGTCACTCACTGTGCGTGAACGTGTTGGACACGTTCTCGCCCTTGATCTTTCCATCTAACCCCCTCTCCCCTAACAATGTTTTTTTTCCTTTATCGCCAAGACTAACTTTTTCCGTTACCAACATTGAGTGGGGCAAAGGGGAATGTGCAAGTCGAAAATGTGACATAGACATGAGTGTTTCATAATTGTGGTCTTTCCAGTACAGTGTCTAAACTACATGTGCCGCTCATTGTATTTTCAAGCTCCTCATTTGGAGAATAGGGCGACTCTTACAACTTGGGAACGGAAACAAAAAACGAAACAGCAAAACTAGTTGTGAAAAGCGTACGGCGCAGAAAAACAGTATAGAAGAGGAGGGCTCCTAACTCTTGCAGCTCCTGCTCGCTTCGCGTCGCTATCCTCCGATTGTTTCGCCCTTTTCACCAGGAAGTCGATTTTGTTTCCCAGGAAGCCTGATCTCAGTGTAGCTTTGTCTGCGATCATTTGAAGGAAGAAATTCGCACATTTAGCAACATAGGTATTTTAAGGGCCTTCTGCTCAATTGCTTTAAATACTCCACAGTTGAAGGCCGAATTAAGGAAGTGTGTTTCAGAGCGTAAGTCAGGATTTTATCATCTCATTCTAGAAGTAAACTGTTGAGTCATTGGGTAGAGTCGACACAGAGAGGTCCCTTGCTGAGTCTAATGGATTTTTGAGACATTCCTGCGTACTTTTGTTTTAGGTTCGCCAACCAAATTTGACAAAGAATGACCGCAAGAAGTTTAACACGGTGTTGATTATTGAAGTTCATGCCAGAGATATCATCGACAGTTTTGTTCGAGACAGGTGAAAATACAGTGGTGTGCTCTTGATTTTGAAAGTATTTCAATTAGCCAATCGAAACAGACACAGACAAAAATAATCAGCCATTCAGAACGAACTAAGGCGCAAAGCGCGAGAAAACACGCGCAGGGAGACAAGTGCATTTCATTTTGATTTTGCATCTGATTTTTTGAAATATGGCACGTGTTTTCAAGCCAATTACTGAACTTTGCAATGCAAAAGCAATCACGAAATACTTTCGACACAAGTACTAATATATATGGGTTATTGACCAAGCGTTTTCGTCTCGGTCTATAAACACGTAAAAAAAAGAACGAGCCCAATATCCAGCCATCTTGACCGAACAAGCTTGGTCAATAGAGTATTTATTATATGGGATGAAACGCCAAAAAAAAAGATCTTTGATCTTGCGGGAGCAAGCGAGAAATCCCGAGCGGGCAGTATAGCTCCATCCAGCCCGCTCGGGTAGCCAATCACAGCGCGCGATTTTAACACTTAATGTTGATCAAAGCGATTGCTCAATGATTGTTTGCTTCTGTTAACAGTATAATGGACACCCGTGAGTTCGAGTGGGAGAGTCAGCTAAGATTCTACTGGGATCAATTGCCAGATGAACTGATGGTGCGTCAGTGTACTGGCGAGTTTGGATATGGATACGAGTATATGGGACTCAACGGCAGGCTGGTCATCACACCACTGACAGACAGAATATATCTAACTATCTCGCAGGTGAGTCATGCTGGGGAAATAGAAGGCCAAGGTGGGGGAGGAACTGCTCGAGTCTAAGAAAGCAGATAGGTCTTGTAAGGTTGGAGAGCTCTGATGACCTTCTTTACGAACTAACAGGTGTTCTCGCAATTAGTACTTGCTTTAATGTGGAAAGAATTTTATTTCCTTGTTCCTTGCATAGTTAGTTTGTCTCTCTCTACTAAGTACAACAAAAAAAAGCAAGGTGACGCAAACACCAACCCGGTGTGGCTAACACATCGCGCATGCGGACAACCATTTCACTTCATTTCATTGCTTTTTATGTTGTACTTAAAAAATTACGTGACACACTGGTCTCTTTTGGTGCCGGATCCACCTTCCCACACGCTTGCCGTGGGAGAACGGCTGTGCTATTCCAACCCAGCTTATTAGCATTAAAACAAAAGAATAATTTATTTGGCCGCCATTACGAAAGAGGTCTATAGTAGATACGCCATGCTGATGAGGCCCAGCAAGGCCGAAACAGCTATCCATGGCTGCTAATTGAGCGGGTGAAATGGTTGTGCGCATGGGTGATGCGTTGGCCACACCGGGTTGGTACTTTTGTCAACTTGCTTTTTATGTTGTCCCTCTACTAACTTTGTTCCTTGGTTGCATTTCCGTTGTGTTAGGCATTGTCCATGTACTTGGGCGGGGCACCCGCAGGACCTGCTGGTACTGGAAAGACGGAAACAGTCAAAGATCTAGCCAAAGCTCTGGGATTACTGTGTGTGGTGACCAACTGTGGAGAGGGGATGGATTACAAGGTATGTGACAAGTCTTGCATGACAGACTGCGTGACACTCGAAATCTTGTCTGACAGATTGGAATTTAGAACAAACCACTCGCGTTAGTGATAAATCTGGGCAGTTTCGCTTGCATACTTCGGTGAGATTTTGGGTTATCAAAGATGTGCATTTAGCTAGAAGTAAAAAATTAATCCAATGCTGTTCGCTTTTATAGTTATGATTTAAAGGGGAGGGGTGGTTTTTGGGAAGCTCATATTGAACCAGTTTGCCCGTCTTTTTGCTAAGATGATAGCAAAGGCAGACAACCCCAAGGGTGCAAGAGTGCGTGACGTCACGTTATTTTGAGACAGTTGTAACGGCCGATTCAACTGATCGAAGAAAATGTTCCATAAAAACTTCAAATCACGGTCTTTCTTTTGGCAAATTTATTTTATTGACAGCCAGATAAATAAAGTTCACTCACCCACTATTTTCTGCGTTATCCTGAGTGATTTGATGGGTTTTTGGTACACCACGAGTTCCCCTTCAGATCCGACGCGTCGTCACGTACAAGATACAACTGTTACAACTGTCTCAAAATAACGTGACCTCACGAACTCTTGCATCCTTAGGTTGTCTGCCTGTGGTGATAGCTACGGATACCCATTCTTCATCATGAAGACGCGTTGGTTGGACTGGACTCGTTCAAATACCATCCCCACGAATTTTAACGGGACCCGCCCCAAGCATTCTAATTTCCTTGTTATATCATTGAATGCATGTTAACGTGATATCTTTCTCTTCTTCATGTTTTTTTCGTCTCCAGTCCATTGGCAAAATCTTCTCTGGATTGGCGCAGTGTGGAGCCTGGGGCTGTTTTGATGAGTTTAACCGCATTGATGTGTCCGTGTTGTCAGTCATCTCAACTCAAATCAAAACTCTGCAAAACTCGCTCAGCAATCATCTCAAAAGACTCCAGGTATAAAAAAAAACATGCCGAAATAGAACTCAGTTTTGAAAACCGAGAAAGTGTCTGCTTCGATAGAAACTAAAGCTCGTTCACTGCTTGACGAGTGGTTGCGCTTGAAGACTTTAACCAAAGACTCCAAAGAGAAAATCAGGTTTTTTTTAGCATGAACAAAGATCGACTTTGTGCTCTCTCTGTGAAACACACCTGCAAAACGCAAACAAGGTTATACCCCAATAGGGAGATGCATTCGCTTACGATTGTTCTTTTCGTACGGGTTTTAAATTACCGTATTCACACCAAAAGCTTAAACTCGTTTAAAAGCTGTTTAGTTAAAGTTAAAGTTACTACCTGACATAATGTAGACTCATTAGACCTTAAATGAACCCTGCATAAAATTCAGTCTTTCAGCCTTCCGTTGCTCATTTTTATTTTGTTAAACCTGGTTTATTAAACGTGTTTAGTTGGTGTGAATCGGGGTGAGGCATTGGCGTGACGGCGTGATACACTCATTTAATAAACCATTTTATTTTGCGTCGTTTCCTCTGCTTTTCAAAGGATTTTCTAGCATGTATTTTTGTTTTATCTTAACAGTTTGAAGGTACAGAGATAGCCTTGGATGGTCGCATGGGAATCTTTATCACTATGAACCCTGGTTATGCTGGTCGTACAGAGCTACCAGAGAGCGTAAAGGCGCTTTTCAGACCAGTTGTGTGTATTGTTCCTGACCTGCAGCAGATCTGCGAGATTATGCTTTTCTCTGAGGGATTCTTACTGGCCAAGGTATATTGTAGTACAATTAGCAGTTATTGGATAAAGTTGAGTATGTCGACTGAAGAAAGGATTAAACGTTTCTTTTAGTACTGTAAATTTGCGATAATTTCCCCTGTCAACACTTTCCTGTTTCCCTGTGTCAGCTTTTGATTATTACATCTCCTGACTTTTTATGTTGTATAAACCTATAGGTTCTTGCCAAGAAGATGACAGTTCTGTATAAACTGGCATCAGGACAACTTTCCAAACAATCGCACTACGATTTTGGTCTCCGAGCTTTGAAGGCGGTGTTGGTGATGGCAGGCGAACTAAAGAGAGGTTCCCCAGATTTGAATGAGGTCAGTCTAACAAAGAACCTCTTCTTTATCAAGTTTCTGAGGACAGTTAAACACTTTGAGCATTTACGATCCTTCTATAATCTCCTTATATTTCCTTTCAGGTGATTTCAATAATTGAATGATTTTATATCCGAGTTTCAACTTTAGTAGCCCTTCATTACTAAGGAGCAAGAAAAAATACCCCTCTTTCCTCATTAACTCCCAACGCAATCAATAAAAAGTTAGTTATGCGCACCAGACTGAATCGTTGGTAGAATGGCCAATACGTCTTGAATCAGTCTTTGCCAGGCAATCACTTCTTTGCATTGTTTTATACTTGTTTAGTTCGAAATCTGTAGCAACATGTCACGCGAATCACGCAACATATTTCATACAAAAGTCCGCTCGAATCCCGTTACGACGTGGCCAGCGTTAACTTTTCATCATTTAACAGATCTCGATATGCATGACTGAGTTGACACTTATTCTGTCCATGCCTATTAACCTCTAGACCATAAATTACAATCCACTCGGCAAACTTTACAACAATTGTTATCATTTCTCCGTGTAGGATGTTGTACTTATGAGGGCATTGCGTGACATGAACCTTCCCAAGTTCGTGTTTGAAGATGTGCCACTTTTCCTTGGCCTCATAGCTGACTTGTTTCCAGGCCTCGACTGTCCAAGGGTCCGCTATCCGAATTTCAATGATGCTGTCGAGGCTGTTTTGCAAGAAAACAAATATGTGCTATTGCCACATCAGGTATGTACCTGTATGTGTTATTATTTTAACATTTGTATTTATTACGTAAACAGCTATGAAATACCAAGTGAGCTTTCGCGCGAAAACATGATATCTTCACACGCGAAGATAACATGTTATTTCCACACGTGAAAAAATCACTGTTTCTATGGTTACAAATGAAAATGGCTCCTTTCGATGCCTTTCGTGAAACGATTTAGTATTTCATTCTGGAGGTTGATGTTTATATGATAAATAGAATATTACATGGCCTCTTGGAGATACGAAATTTCTCTTCGAGTGTTGAAAAATATTGCACGAGTGAGCGCAGCGAACGAGTGAAATATTTTTCATCACGAGAAGAGAAATTTCGTATCTCCAAGCGGCCATGTAATATCCTCTATTTATTATATAGATATTGATGAAATACCAGGATTTCTCCTTTTGCTAAAAAATCATATCTTCACCGCGCGCAGTGAACGTATCATTTTTATCTTTCACATGTGAGGATATCGCTGTCGTCATGGTAACGAACACGATTAGCCAATCAAAGGCCAGCTTCCTCTTCATTGTACGATACTTTTGTGCTTAAATATAATTCTTCTCTACTACATTAACATTTTTATTGCAAATTTTACATTATCATGATTTGTTTTTCATAACTTTCATATCTTGTTTCATCTTACACAAGATGCGTGTTTTAGTGGTTGGTGAACAATTTTTCATCATTTCGAAAATGAATAAAACAAGTTGTTTTAAATCTAGACATTTCATCAATATATATATAATAAACAGAACATTACATGGCCGCTTGGGGATACGAATTTTATCTTCTCGTGCTGAAAGTATCTCTCACTCGTTCGCTTCGCTCACTCGTGAGAGATACTTGCAGCACTCGAAGATAAAATTCGTATCCCCGCGCGGCCATGTAATATCCTCTATTTATTTTTCCCTCAAAGCGCAAACGAGCGGAATTTTTAATCTTGCTTGTGAAGCCGGACAGAGTCATCAATACGTCTTGAATCAGCCATTAGGGAGCTTACGAAACGACGACGCCGACGGCAACGACGACGCTACGAACCAATAGGTTTAGTGAGCAAAAACAATGGCTCTGCGCGTGCGTTTTACATTTTGGTACATTTCTTTGCCGTCATCTCCTAAATGACGACGTGAAATTACCAAATTCAAGGTTCTGTGGAGGACGTTAGCACATGACGATGAATTTTCAGTTCTCTCTCTACGCTTCCAAACCACTCATACCAGTTTAATTCCTCGACAGTAACTACACATTTTTAACGCGAAACGACATGAAATAGTTTCGTAGTGATATGAATAACGCGAACTTGTATTTTTAAATGAAGTCCCCGTAGCCGTCGTCGTCCTCGTTTCGTAAGCTCCCTATTGCCAGGCGATCACTTCTTTGCAGTGTTTTATACTTGTTTAAGTACTTTTTTGTAAAAGCGAGTTTATGTCCTTTCGTCCCTTTCCAAGCTACCAACTTATCAACGTACATATCTATATATGTTCCTTCAGTTTTCTTCCGGAAGTTCATCTTTGGAAAAAACTTCCCTTTTCTTTAGCACAGATTGGCTCCGTTTTGCCCTATTAAAAACTATTTCCTTCGAGCTATGCGAAATCAAGGGCAGATAAAAGGCGTTTTGAACAGACAAAGAAAACCAGAGTGAGAAAGCTTTTATTTAATTAATTTAAGTGGCTGAATCCTATTTAACTTTTTTTAAAAAACGTAATTAAGTGATCGAAAAACACATAGCACCCTACAAGGTATCGATTCCACTCGGCATTGCGCGAAAGATCCACCCACCTCCTGAAAAAAAAAATCAAATGCAGCCTCGTTTTTTAATTCCACTCGCGCGTACTTAGAAAGAAAGTTAACATTCTTTTCCGTGTAATTGCATGACAGGCTGATAAAGTTGTTCAGATGTATGAGACCATGTTGACGCGTCACACAACCATGATCGTGGGTCCCACTGGAGGCGGAAAAACAGTTGTCATCAACACCCTCGCTCAGGCACAGACGCGGTAAGATATGCTTCTTGACATACATAACCTACTCAGATTTTCTTCAAAGTCAAAGATGTCATTGGTGCGGTATGTACATGAATATGTTTAAGAGTCTCCTTTGATCGTCAGTCTTTTGGAATTTCTAAGACTGGTGTCGCAGTCATTATAGTAACTAGGGAGCTTACGAAACGACGACGCCGACGGCAACGACGACGCTACAAAACAGTAGGTTTAGTGAGCAAAAACAATGGCTCTGCACGCTTTGCACGTGCGTTTTACATTTTAGTACATTTCTTTGCCGTCATCTCCTAAATGACAACGTGAAATGACCAACTTCAAGGTTCTGTGGAGGACCTTAGCACATGACGATGAATTTCCACTTCTCTCTCTACGCTTCCAACTCACTCATACCAGTTTAATTCTTCGACAGTTACTACACATTTTTAACGCGAAACGACATGAAATAGTTTCGTAGGGATAATGAATAACGCGAACTCGTATTTTAAAATAAAGTCCTCGTTGCCGTCGCCGTCCTCGTTTCGTAAGCTCCCTAATGAAGAAGTGTGCGAACATAGGTCTCTTGGTTCTTGTCTTAAGAAGCACTGCCACCGATCGGTTGCTTGTCGAAGTCGAGTTCCTTGTTTGATGCCAGGTTTTTACCAGATAAGTATCTTCAAAAGTCTGTTTACGAGCCAAGTGGTCCAACAGAGCCGGAGCTTATCCCGGTTTCTGTGACATGAAGCGACTAGGAGTACTTTTACTCCCCCCTGGATGGGATGCCAGTCCATCGCAGGGTTACCCCCAGCATTTCGACGGTACCCATTTCTACACCTGGATGGAGAGAGGCACCGTGGGAGTAAAGTGTCTTGCCCAAGAACACAACACTATGTCCCCGGCCAGGACCCGAACTTGAACCACTCCATCCGGAGCCGAGCATACTAACCATGAGGCCACCGCGCCTCCCACAGAGTTATTCAATTCGCTCTAAAATACTAGGAGTTGAAGATAAAATAACAGAACTTTCATTCTGATTAGAACCACCCCCTAAGGTCGACGTCTTAATGTAGCCATCACGTGTTTTGGTTCAGCTTGTGTTCGAACCCACGCAAACACCCATCCAATATGTCTTTTCTTCCTTTAGTCTTGGGATTTCCACCAAACTGTACCTGATGAACGCTAAAGCATGCACAGTAGTGGAGCTGTATGGAACACTGGATCCTGTCACAAGGGACTGGACTGATGGATTGTTATCCTGCATCTTCCGTGAAATCAATAAACCTACTGACAAGAATGAGCGCAAGTATATTGTCTTTGACAGCGATGTGGATGCTCTGTGGGTCGAAAATATGAACTCTGTTATGGACGACAACAGGCTGTTAACGCTGGCCAATGGCGAGAGAATTCGCTTGCAGAAACACTGCGCTCTGTTGTTTGAGGTAGGACATGACGCGGATTTCGTCGATACATTGATATTACTAAAGGCTGTTTGCATAAGTAATCGTGCGGGACCGAATAAAATTACGGTTTTCAAAGTTTTGTTGAAATTGGCTGAGTCGTGTGAGCTGGCAATCAGAACACTAGAAACGCATTGTCTGGGTTGACAATTTACTATTTTACAGTTTCTTATTTGTTTATCATGTCTTCGTCAAATACAGGGAAATGCGATTACCCCCCGTAAGCTAAGTCAGTCATTTTGTTGACAAATTGAATTCAGCAAATTTTCCAACTGTAAGCAATGAACTAATCAGTAGCATTTCAGTAATTCCACCCCGTATAGACCGTATTCATAAATAGCGGCTCAGTAATTATTCTTTTGTCTTTATGCTAATCATCCTAACTAGCCTTGTAAACACGAGCAAAATTCAAAAGAATTATTGTTCCAAAGTGAGGCTAGTTAGGATGATTAGCACAAAGACAAAAGAATATTTTCTTGACCGCCATTTATGAATACGGTCTATAAAGGCGGGGAAACGCACCCTTGATTGACCAATCAGAATTGAGTAATTAGGCCCTCTCTTCTCGATTTGCACGTGACGTCACGGCCGCCCTGTTGGTGCCCCTAAACAAAGAAATGGCAGCCATTTTGGTGTTCCCACCCAATCCTCTGGGAATTGAACTTTATTATCAAGCAAACCTTATCTTTTCTTTTCATTGAAAAACATGGCTGTTGATCACGTGAGTGAAAACCAACAATATTGGAATTGATTCAGAACTTTTGAAGTCTTTGTTAGTTATTTACTCAATGCTGTTTCAAACCCTCTTCACAGGTTGCCGATCTTCGTTACGCCTCTCCTGCCACCGTTTCACGCTGCGGTATGGTGTACGTGGATCCGAAAAATCTGGGTTACAATCCCTACTGGCAAAAATGGTACCACGCTCGCAGCAGTGACAAGGAAAGAGAGGAACTGAACAGACTGTTTGAGAAATACGTGCCACCCTGTATTGACTTGATCCTCGAGGGCATCATTGACGGGAAAATAGGAAAGAAGCTGAAGACCATTATTCTTCAGACTAATTTGAACATGGTAAGCATTGGAAGGATGTCTTTGTGTGTTACACATTACTGGCTTTTGTAGAGAAAACACAAAAATTAATAATTTACTGCCTTTCACAGACTCAATGCGTTACGTTATATTGAGTTTGCTGAGTGGTCGAGAAGATAGGGCCCAGAGATCCATGTCAAGAAAATCGTATGTCAAATTGATAGTCCGGTCCCTGAACAAATTTCGTCCTTGTTTCTTTTGTTAAAACGCCATGGTGGTCATGCTGATAACCATTAATTCCTGTTTTCGTTGGTTAAAAAAATGTAACCTGGGTGATTTTTTTCCTTTGGCGGTTCCCTTGATAACCTTTGAATTGGGAAACAATATCGTGTCCGGTAACTATAAATAGTTTACTTCATAGAAAGTGCGGCGTACGGGGTTTTATGCACGAGTTGTTTGTGTCAAAAACCCGAACGAGCGAGGAACGAGCGAGTGAGGGTTTTTGACACAAACAACGAGTGAATAAAACCCCGTACAAAGCACTTTCTATGTCGTAAACTCTTTATTACACATAACATGAGAATTTTCATTAAAATAGTTTTCTGAACGCGAATTAGAAACAAAAACTCACTAACAATAGAACCAAATGCAAATTTAATTTAATTCAATAACAAAGTACGATTTGCACGATTTGCACGATTTGCACGAGATGCACGAGTGATTGGCATGGAAACGCCTTTACGCTATCGCTGATTGGTTATACTTTCACATGTGAAATAGCTGTACGCCATTCTGATTGGCTGTATAGGTCTTTTTCACATGTGAAAATAAAGCGTATAGATTTGTACAAATGAGCTTTATGGAATAAAATTCTCATGTTATGTGTAATAAAAATTGTTCTATGAGAGCGCGTTGGATATGAGGTGGTAAATATCCAACGAGGCGCATACCGCCGAGTTTGGTACAACCAATCTCATAACCATTAAGCACGAACGTATTAAAGGTTAATTAAAATATGAAAGTTTGGATTCTTGGGCATTTCGTTCCTCTCTTCAATGATTCACTTGGCAACACTTGGCGTGATCATACGGTGTATGAGATTTACTGAGCATTGGCATGGTGAATCAGTTCTCTGTGTGAATACTATTCCGATATCTTTATGCTGTCAGGTGGTGCAATTGTCCCAGATGCTTGATGCGCTTTTGCCTCCAGCTGAGAATGCAAGTTTCCTTGGTTCAGAGACAACTGAAGCTGTTTTTATATCAGCGCTGACTTGGTCTTTGGGCGGAGGCCTATTGGAGGATGGACGGATTGTGTTTGATGGCTTCCTTAAAAGGATTTCATGTCTGCCTCAAAATCCTGCACAAGGGTCTGTTGTAGGTCCAGGTAGGAATTTTGTGATTCTGCATTGCATGAATTGGCTAAGAAATGTATGTTATGTGCAGGAAAGGAAGTCCGTATGGGAAAAAAAAGGCCGTACCCGAGGTCTAGAGTACGGCCCAAGGCGGTCGTTTGTGTTAAAGCCGTCGTTCCGTTGAGTATTTCTTCTTCTTTTCTCTGGATAGTAAAATTATGTATACTCTTGCGTATCTATCCATTTTTGTCAGTGTTTGTATTTTCCTTACATATTTGTTGTCTCGGGAAGTAGTTGATGAGTAACTGTTGCCTGTGTTTGTAGACTTTCGCAACAATTTCATTTTGTCGCAATTAGCACGGAAAAAGTTCCGTACCGTGGTCCATATCCTGAAAAAGCTGGACCGGCTACGATTACGGTATTAGCCAATGAGATTCGAGGATTTAGGGTCGCGGCCCGCTGGGATGCTTCAGCAAAAAATAAATTATAATATTTCCTCCATTCTTTCAGGTGAGATACCCAGTGCTCAGCCAACGTTATTTGAGTATTTCTTTGACTCGAAAAAGCTTGTGTGGGTTCCTTGGGTGGACGTTATTCCGAAGTACCTTCACGACCCTGAGAAAAAGTTCTCTGAGATTTTGGTCCCCACTGTAGACACTGTCAGGACGACATGGCTGCTGGAGCTTATGGTTAGCATAAAGAGACCTGTGGTGCTCGTAGGAGAGACTGGCACGTCCAAGTCTGCTACTACGGCTAATTTCCTGAGGGGCTTGGACAAGGATTCAACGGTATGTAATTGGCAAGTGAGAAAAGCTCTAGAAAATGGCTTGTTTTTATTATTAGGGTTTGGCTGATTTCAGTCTGATAACCTAGAAACACGCATGTTGAGTATCTCCCGAGGTAAGATCTATAGAACACCGCTTTAGTGTGTCTTGAAAGGTTCTTCTTGGCTGCGTCTTAATCGACCCGATCAAATCAGGGGACTGCGTGATATCTGAAATCTCGAATTTTTGCTTCTGTGACAGATCAAATTGTTTATTCGCAAACGTTTTGCTTTCTTGAATCGCAGCTCCTGCTCAACATTAACTTCTCATCTCGGACAACCTCCATGGATGTTCAAAGGAACCTGGAGGCCAACGTGGAAAAGAGGACAAAAGATACTTACGGTCCCCCCATGGGTAAGCGATTGCTCGTGTTCATGGATGACATGAACATGCCACAGGTGGATGAATACGGTACACAGCAACCAATCGCATTGCTCAAGCTACTGTTGGAGAAAGGAGGCATGTATGATAGAGGAAAGGAGCTAAATTTGAAGAATTTCAGGGATATTGGCTTCGTAGCCGCCATGGGAAAGGTATAAGTCAGATGATCGTCGTCTTTATTCGGTATTGCCATTTCATCAACGTTTTCATCACACTGTTTGAAATTCATTAGCATTCCTGGAAGGCGTTAGTTTGGATATGACAAACATTAATGCGCTTGTAAAAACTATACAGCGTTCTTTGCGTTCAATGTACAAACATAGATTTTAGTTGAACAATAACAAATTTGCCAATTATTTTCTTATGAATTTCAGCTTACCCTTCAATAACCTCTCTATTTAAACACTTTGGCAGGCAGGTCTGCACAAGGCGGTACCCGCATTGCGCACTTTTAACTGCGGTCACCTTGTCAATATTTCTGTGCAGACCTTCAAGCAGTGGTTGTGTTGGAAACTCCCCTAGTGGAATTCATGATGCTCTGGTCTCATCTCTGTTATCCATACGTCTTTGAATTTCCGGGCGCGAGATGTCGGCCATGTTGCTGCTTTCAGACAACTAATTGCCCGCTCCACGATGTTTACAGAAGGACTACAGTACATATAGGCCGGAAGCATTTTCAGCTCCTTGTTTGGGGCGGGCATGGTAGGGTTTCGGTGAGCCGGTGCTCCGTCTTACACTTATACTTATCTGCAAGAGCGTTTAATTAGAAAGGTTATTGAAGGGTAAGCTGAAATTCATAAGAAAATTGGTAAATTTGTTATTGTTCAATTGAAAATCGATGTTTGTGCATTGAACGCAAAGAACGCTGTATTGTCTGTACAAGCAAATTAATATTTGTCCTATCCACACTACCACCGTGCAGGAATTCTAATGAATTTCAAACGCTGTGATGAAATTGTTAATGAATGGTTTATACACTTTAATGTTTGTCTATTGTCTCTATTGATTTTCAAGATGGTGTTAGTACGTTCAATTTTAGCACAATTGAAAGTATATTTTTCTCTTTTGTATGCCGAGTGACGCATAAGAATGCCTAAGAATGTTATTGAATGTTGACGAAAATGCAAAAATCGTTACAAGTTACAAGTTGAATCTGAGTAACGTGCAAATGTTCGTTTTCTGGCGCTCATGAATGTGTCGTCGCGCTATTGGTCGTCATTTCACGCAAATGAATACATATTTTCTCGTAATGAACAGCAAAAGGTGTAAAGTGAGCTTAAAAACATATTTGCAGCTCTGAGAAAAATGAATGGCCGACAAAAGCCGTTTTGGACCGGAATAGACCGAGGTAGAAATCGGTGCTTTGGTCGACAATGCTACTTCCGGGAACACCATGGAGATTTTAATAAAACAAATGATTATTCTAGTAGGGCTTGCTGGATATAAAGTGATTATAACCAACTCGGCGCGTTATGTATCACTTTATATCCAGCGCACCCTCGTAGAATAATTGTGTAGTATTTGTTAATTATCCCTTTTACTAAATGGCGAAAACGTGGTACCAACCTCTACACAAAGCTAGGTCATGCTGGTTTTAGGAACATAATATTCAAAATATTACTTGGTCAAGACGGAGAATGTATGCAGAAGGCCATTTATTCTTGAAACAACAATGACGTGGAGAGACGCTATCACTACTTAAAGGCCGTTTACACGACAGAGAAATTTGGTCCGGACCCGCCAAAAAAGCGGTACGGACCCATAACTTTTGTAAAGAAACACTGGAGTTTCTACAGGGCCATAGGCGCCTATGGCCCTGCAGAAACTCCAGTGTTTCTTTACAAAAGTTATGAGTCCTTACCGCTTTTTTGACGGGTCCGGACCCAAATTTTTCTGTCGTGTAAACGGCCTTTTAGTGAGGAGAAAATCCCATGGACCAATAGAAAGATTTTCCTGGCTTCATTGGTTGAATTTGCTTTATCTTCTTACGTTACCTCAGTAAAACTACAGTTAATTTCGTTATTATATTGTTTATTTTTTTAATTTTCCTTGTCAGCCCGGTGGTGGCCGCAATGAAGTGGACCCTCGATTTATCTCACTCTTCAGTGTTTTCAATGTCACCTTCCCATCCCAAGAGTCCTTGACCAAGATTTATTTTTCCATTCTAAACGGTCATCTGGAGCCCTTCAAAAAGGAAGTCAGAGAGCTGGCTTCCAAGATCACATCTTCAACGCTGGAGCTTTACATCAAGATCATCCAGAATTTACCACCGACGCCTTCCAAGTTCCATTACATTTTCAATTTACGGGATCTATCCCGCGTCACCCAGGGACTTTGCCTCAGCACGCCCGATAGATTCGACAATCCCGCGCAGTTTGTCCGACTGTGGAAAAACGAATGTCTCCGAGTATTCTACGACCGACTTATCAGTTCCTCGGATAAGACGATTGTCAGTGTAAGTTGTATGGGACGTCTGCCGTATAGACCCGTTTACAATGGCGAATAGAATACTACTTTCCAAGTATTATGATCGTCATAAAACTGTAAGAGCAAAAAATAGCTCAGTATACCTTTTGCATAAATAATCGCTGTTCCATACGGTTTTGAAAAGATGAGTTAAAATTTTGCCGCATTTAAGTATAAGTTCTCCCCAGTTACCTCTGTTAAAATGGTTTCATGTAATGGTTTCACCATAAAGGTTGCGATGACCACTCAGCATATCAAACAACACCACAGGAAAGTACTGCTCAGTAGTTTTCATTTCGGTGGTCACCCTCTAGGATTTCATCCAGAGCCTCAAAAGATGGAACCACTTTTTACAGTTAAGTAAACATCTTAGTTAACAGTCAACCGGAAAGTACTGCTCAAAGTTGGACATTTAGCTTAAAACCACCAAATAAATGCAAAAAAACAATATGAGAGCAAAGTGCGAAGAGGAGCAAGGCATTCACTGACTTTCACTTTCTTTGCTCCTTTGTTCAGGGTTACGTAAGCGAGCTTGTGGAACAGAACTTCACAAGCTATGTAGACACAGTCAACAGGGAGCCCATCCTTTTCGGAGATTATCGTAATTCTCTGACCGAGGACCCACGTCTGTATGAAGACGTTGTCGATTATGAGGCCGCTAAGGCAATTTTTGATGAGGTTGGTGGTACAGCTGTAGTTATTTTGTTTACGGTCTGTCATAAGTTCTTTACTTACTGTGCTTTTCATACTTTTGCGGAATTGGTAGAACTTCCAAAACCAAGCTGAAAGATGCCTAGAATTCGTCTGAAAGCATCCAAAAGATGCCGCGCTATCCAGGTTCATCGAAAAGCACCGTTAGTGAGACATTTGGTAACGATGCTGAAATTGAATGGAAAGGAAAGGGAAAGCATAGGAACTTTATTTTCAGTGTCTAGTCTTCTAGCGCTGGAGCACTAATTGGGGACACTGCAAACTAAAATCAACAAATTTACGCAAATCAAATCACATGCTGGAGTAGAACTGAGGGTTGTAGATTAATGAAGGCCGAGAAATCATCCAAGAAACAGACGGTGCGTTACTTCGTACTCAATGCGTGACCTTTTCTGACTGTTTACGGGATGACTGATTGTGGGATTATTGAAACGCGCGAGTAAATCGACATTTGCGGGGCTGTGTTTGGCCTCGAGTGGCATGATGACGAGTAGCTTGCAGCCGCTCACTCTCGCGGCCTTGACACAATGGAGCAACCATCGATTTACTCGCGCCTGTATAAAATTAACCCACGCTAAAATATCCCGCCAGCTACGCAGGTTAGTTTACTCTAACAAGGTAGAGCAAACAGAATCTTTGGTTCTTACAGCGAGAAACTCGATAAGATAGGTTTGCGGATGGCGCTGAAGGCGAGATTACAGAATTATGAAAAGCACAGTAGTCACGGAATTATAATTGTCGGAAAGAGGGGGAGGGGGTGTGGGTTTGGGATATCAAGGAAAAGGGAAGGAATTGTCCAAACAGAAGTGTTAAATTCGTTCCCACTGATGTTTTGAAATGCCAGCATTTGAATCTCTTCCCGACTACTAATGGTACTGTAAGCCTTCCATGATTGTCGTGTTCGTCGTCGCTGACGTTGTCAGAGCAGCCAGATTCGAATATGTAGTTCCAAGTAGCCTCTTGTGAGGCCTCTGTGGTAAGCAATGTAAATTTATCTAATTCCAGTATCCTCCTTCTTAGGTTCTTGAGGAATACAACATGGACCACGTGCCGATGAACCTTGTACTCTTTGATGACGCCATCGAACATTTGACTCGTGTTCATCGCGTGATCCGAATGGAGAAAGGACACGCCCTTCTTGTTGGAGTAGGGGGCAGTGGTAAACAGTCCCTCACTAAGCTTGGAGCATTTTGCGCAGGGTGCGAGGTGTTTGAGATCACGCTAACAAGAGGTTATGACGAAAACTCCTTCAGAGAGGATCTTAAAGGTCTTTATTCCAAACTGGGACTCGAAAATAAGAAAATGGTTTTCTTGTTCACTGATGCTCATGTAGCCCAAGAAGGTAATCCTTTAATTGTATACGTTAGTGAGAAGTCTACTTGTTTCCCTTTTTACATTTTGAGAAAACAGCGCTTTTATGTGAAAGGAATCTGTGAAGGACATTCGTTTGTAATACCCGTGCAGTTTTAATCTCGTGTATGTTTGACTCTGTATCTTAGAATTAAACGGACTCTTGCGAGTGCAAGGAAAGTTCTCATCTAAGAGAACAAGGTTTGTGAATTTCCCGCGGAATGAGTTAGTAGTGTCCTCAATTAGCGCTCCAGCACAAAATCACTAAAAGGTACCGAAAGAGACATTCTCTGAATTGACGATAGCTATTTCCCGTTCTATCAGGCACAGAATTTCGATAACACTTTTAACTTGTATTTTATTTTTTTAAAAGCGTGACCTTTGCGTTTATGTTCAGGTTTTCTTGAGCTCATTAACAACATGCTGACATCAGGCATGGTTCCAGCGCTTTTTGCCGACGATGAAAAAGAGGGAATTATTGGCCAGGTAATGAATGATTTGAAGAGAAACTGAGTAATAGGTGACATGCTTCATTTGTCATGATAATAGAAGTAGAAAAGTTGGTGCAGTCGTTGCTTCGCGAAAAGTGTTTACTATTGGTCCAGCGGCGATGGAAATTTGTCTTACATCCGAAGCTTAAGAAGGAGAGGCCGGATACTGCCGGGATAAAGACGGTGATGATGCCCTCAAAAATGGGTATCATTTCATGAGAAAATCCCTTGTATAAACAACCGTGAGTTCCCTTATGTAGAGGGTGAAACCAGTGTTTGGAGGAGAACACAGTGTACGTACAAGGCAGAGACTTAAAAAAACTCGTGGACGTAATCAACTAGTTTCGATACGATACTTCTTGTGATGTCTCCAAAACGCGTCTAAAACTCAGATTATAATCTCATGAAACGACGTTAGTTAATGCTAAGATTTATATGCTTGTGTGACCTTCACTGTATTTCTTGACAGGTACGAGACGAAGCAAATAAAGCCGGAGTACCACCCGCACGGGAGTCTATTTGGCAGTACTTTGTCAATAAATGCGCCAACAATCTGCATATTGTTCTTGCCATGTCACCCGTGGGGGAGACCCTTAGAACGCGTTGCCGTAATTTCCCAGGTCTGGTCAATAACTGCAGCATAGACTGGTTTACTGCCTGGCCACAGCAGGCTTTGCATGCAGTCGCCTCAGTGTTTCTGGGAGAAAACGTGAGTTTGATTTACATGTTAACGTTTTAAAATGGTAAGATTTGGCTGAGTCCAACGTAGTTTGCAAATTTTCAATTTCCTCATTTAGAAAATGGGAAAATAGTATTGGCTGATTGCGTTTATTTAGTGAGCTGTAAAGAATCGTAAGTTAAAATTTTCGAGGAAAAAGAGATTCTTCCAATTCGCGCACATCGGACCCAGACCCGTGTGGTTAACCGTGACGGAGAGAGTTCGTTTGCATGATAACAGCAATACCACGGAGAAGGTGGCTAAGATTTTTCGCTGCAGCAATTTCACAACTGTCCTCTCCTTCCACTCAATGGTTTTTGAATTACGAAGAATTTGGGTGCTCATGCGACCAGTGGGAACCGAGGCAGTTCCCCTTCAGTTTACGGGGCAATTGAGGAAACGCAAGAAAGAGTCCGAGGTTTTCGTCCTCGTTTATGTGTATTTTAGTGTTACCTTAATTGAAAGGACATCAGGGATTTGGCTGGATAAACGCATTCCTTGATCCGTGGTTGTTAATTTCTCTTTCGATTTTTTAGAACGATAAAATTCCAGACGAACATCGTGAGAATGTCGTCAATCACGTTGTGTATGTGCATCAAACTGTCGGCGTGTTTAGCAAGACTTTCCTACAAAAGCTGAGGAGAGTCAATTACACCACACCCAAGAACTACCTAGACTTCATCAACACTTACAACAAGCTACTGGAGGAGAAGGACAAGTTCGTCCTGGAGCAGGTGCGCTTTTGTTTCTTCATTCCCTGCTTAGGATAGGATCGTTTTGCGTGGGTTTCACTTTTTACACTGAAACTACACGGCATCCCGCGCGTTTTCCAACGATCAGCCTCTATTCGGTTGTTTTCTTCGTTATTGACCACAGTACACTGAAATTTCCTCTTTCATTGAAGCCATTTTTTAAGGGAGTACAAGAACAAGTTTCCAATTAATGTGAAAATAAAACTAACTCTCCGAGGAAGAAATACCTGAAGTGAATTCGAAAGTGGTCTTTTGGCAACGGCTCTAAAAATTACACGAATTCTGACTCGCGTTCATTTCTGGACACAAACGGAGTCAGGGTTTCACAGAACCGACTTTCTTCGTTTTCCATTCCTCAGTGTCACCGTCTTGATGGTGGTCTCAGCAAACTGTTGGCTGCCAGCGAACAACTGAAGGAACTCAACGAAAAGCTGGAAATTCAGAAGGTTGCCGTGACCGAAAAGAGCGAAGCCTGCGAGACCCTTTTAGTGGAAATCCAACGCGCCACAGAGCAGGCCAACGAGAAGAAAGCAATGGCTGTTGGCAAAAGAGAGGAAATCGCGGAACAAAACAAGGAGATTGTTGTCGAGAAAGCGGAAGCGGAAGAAGCTCTGGCACTGGCGCTTCCGGCTTTAGAGGAAGCAAAACTAGCCTTACAGGATTTAGACAAGTCTGACGTAACTGAAATCAGGTATGTGCGAGCAGGTCGCAGACTGATTGTCAGTTCTATTCAATGGAAGAAAGTAAGAGTCGAAATAGGATGGAAGCCTTTCAATCTAATTAGCTGAGAGCAATTAAAATTTATCTCAGAAGGATACGAAATCAACTCCAGAGTCGACATGGCGTAGTGTTCATCGTAATATTATTGTAGTATGTTCGAAACGATCAAAATAGTGAGTAGGAACGCCTTTATGATGGATCCATCGCGCCATTGACCGGAAGAGGGGAACGCTCATTAATAGTCGATGAGCTTAGTTTGTGATGTTTTGAGAGAAAAATCGCCCTGGGAATTTGTTGTTGGTGGAGTGCACTCATTTGTTTGTTTGTTTTTTTTCTCTTTTGGAATAACGTTTTGTGAAATTCAAGTCTAAACGCGCAAGTTAAATGCTTTAACTACTGAGTTGCTGGTTAGTGAGCAAGGGTGATCTGGGGCTTTAACTAGAGCTACATCACGCAGTCACAGGTTTCCCTTTTCCTTTCATAACACACTTTTAATAACAATGCCCCGACTGTCTGCGTTTCTTCTCAGGTCGTTTGCCAAACCTCCCAGGACAGTACAGATGGTGTCCGAATGCATTGTGGTGATGCGCGGGTACAAGGAAGTGTCATGGAAACAAGCGAAGGGAATGATGTCAGAAGCGAACTTCTTAAAAAGTCTGACAGAAATGGACGTAGATGGGATCACAGCAACACAGGTAACGCATTCGGACAAGAGCATCTCCTTTATCCTTTTGTTTGTTAGAGGCCTTTCTTACACACCTATTTTCCTCTGATGTTTTTTTCTGCAATATTTACGACTCATAATCAAATTTAGTTTCGGTCAAAACGTGAAATGAAAGAAGATTAGAACCTTTATTTTATACATGGTGAAAGTTGTAAGGCGGTGTGTACTTGTGAGCATTATAAGCTAAATTGCAGAGGCAAGACGTTGACCGTTTGTTAAGCGTTAGAGAACACCAAGAAGATTTTCAGATAAGAATATACATACATGGGAGGCGCGGTGGCCTCATGGTTAGTGCTCTCGACTACGAATCGAGTGGTCCGGGCTCGGGCCCTGGCCGGGGACATTGTGTTGTGTCTTGAGCAAGACACTTTTCTTTCACGGTGCCTCTCTCCACCCAGGTGTATAAATGGGTACCGGTGAATTTAATAGTGGGGGTAGCCCTGCGTTGGCCTAACATCCCATCCAGGGGGGAGTAGAAATACTCCTAATCGCTTCATGCTACAGAAACCGGGATAAGTTCCGGCCTAATGGGCTTTACATTTACCCTAGATACATACTTAATTGACCACTCCGGGGCTGCTCGAAACAACAGAACCGAACAACAACAACAACAACTGTTAAGAATCCCAACTGGCCGGAGGCAAACCAGTTGGCTCTTCACAAGTGCGGCTGAGAAGTTGAACCAGGGACAACCATGGACCCGGATCTCCGAATTTGACGGCAAGCACCCTATCCCCTGGGCCACACTGCTGGACAAACGAGATCTGAACTCGGAGCATTCCCATGTAAATCTATAGTCCAGACCACGCGGCTATGGTAACAACACGGTCAACATCTTTGGATTAAGGGGCGTCCCCATTAACTGGAGAAATGCTATGTAATTAAAAGTTTGCTTCTTCATCTGACTATTTACTGATTACGTTACCGTGCAACCCCTCCCTCAGGTGCGACGTTGTCGCGACATGCTGAAGGAGATGAACATTACAGTGGAAGAGATGAGAGATATCAGTAAGGCAGGAGCTGGATTGCTCAAGTTCGTGGTCGCTGTTTTGGGTTACTGTTCCGTTGCAAGGGAGATTAAACCCAAGAGAGAAAAGGTTGGTCGCAATATGTCTTAATACATTTGCGTTTTTAGTGTACATAGTTTTTGTTAAAGTAGCCTTGTGTTGAACCCCTACCTCCCCTCCCTTCCTTAAACTTGTTGATGCCACTAGTTCATTACCGATATATGAAGGTTCATTCGTTGACAAAGGCATTGCTTGTGACCTTTTGGAAAACCTCATACGAATATTTGTTTTATTACCCTGAGTTCAGTTATAGTGTATATCGAATTTGATGTTCATCTTTTGGGGCTTGAAAGGAAGGTCCACTGTCCGAAGGATCCTCAAAGTCAGAAGATGGAAATCTAATGCATTTAACCCAAGAATTGTGAATACAGGGCTCAAACATGAAAGTCAAGTATGGATTGGAGGAACAAACATCTAGAATTGTGCAAATCTTTGCGAGATTAAAGAATCTGAAAGTATTTCCTTTGAGTTGAAGAAATGTCGCTCGAAATTTGTAAACAAAATAATGCTTGAATGTTCATTCCGGTGACGGGCTTAATCATCAAAATGCACATTCTCCCAACTTTTCTCTACAACCATCAAAATGCACATTCTCCCAGCTATTTTCTATACATTTACTTTGGCTTTATCTCTATGAACGAAATGTTAAATGAATCATGTACTGAACTGCGGATATGAAATCAAGTAAAGCTATGATCCTCGCAGTTATGGACGCAATTTTAGCAATTGCGTAGAGAAGCCTGAAAAATTAAGGACTTCAACGGGGTTTGAACTCGGGTTTGAACCCGTGGTTTGAACCCGTGGTTTGAACCCGTGGTTTGAACCCGTGGTTTGAACCCGTGGTTTGAACCCGTGGTGGTGCTTATATTTTACTTGTACCATAGGTCGCTAGACTTGAGCGGAATTACCACCTGAGTAAACGCGAGCTGGAGAAGATCGAGAAAGAAGTGAAAGCTTTGGACGAAGAACTGAAGAACTTGGGAGAGAAATACGATGCTGCCATGCGAGAGAGAGCCAGTCTGCAAGAAGAAGCGGAGATCATGGAACGGCGATTGATAGCTGCTGATAAGCTCATCTCTGGGCTTGGATCAGAGAAAATTAGGTAAGCGCCAAGTGGAGGATTTCAGTTGTTAGTAAAATCTTGGCTAAAACTGTCCAGAAAAAATTGCTCCTTTAGCCAAAACCCTTTCAACCACTTGTGTTCAGAAAGGCAGCGTGGCTAATTAGATTCTTATCCCTCTAGTCTTATAGTTCTTACTTTCACTTGCGGCGGGCAATTTGGGAAGTTCGGATCAAGAGGGTGGAGTTCCTCTTGGCTGCGCGAATCGAGGAACTCTAACGCTTCCGCTTTCGGGCGTTTTTCAAACTTCACGCGTACTTCACAACTGTCTGAGCAACGCTGAAGTATGAACCAATTTTTATTTGTAGGTTTTATACATGACTTCTTGTTTTACGTAGAACATAAAAGAGTGCAAGGCCATTTTTTGTTGCGACTATCCGAAGGAAAATAACCAGCTTAACATGGATTTCTAGACCCACACAATCGGTTTAATTTTTCTCTGTAGATGGACCGAAGATCTGGAAGAATTGAAGCGTCAACGAGTCCGTCTGTTAGGCGATTGTCTCCTCGCTTCAGCATTCCTTAGCTACTTGGGCGCGTTTACCTGGGACTTCCGTCGGGATATGTTCCGTGGGGAGTGGGAGAAGGATGTCCTGGATAGGGACATCCCAGTAAGTCAGCCGTTCAAATTGGATACGTTCCTTACGAATGACGTGGAAATCAGCCGATGGACTTCGGAGGGTCTTCCGCCGGACGAGCTGTCAATCGAGAATGGTATCCTAACCACACAGGCCAGCAGATATCCGCTGTGTATTGATCCCCAACAACAGGCGCTGAATTGGATTAAAAAGAAGGAGGAAAAGAACAATTTAAAGGTAGGTAGTAACTTTCAGAGATTGAGGTCTCCAGTTCGATCCTGATTGACTTCAACGGGTTTGTCAAACGAGCTCGAAAAAGCCATAAAGAAATCCAGTATGGAACGATCTGAATCAACCACCGTGCGTGCTTTTGCGCTGCGCATTGCTTTACCGCCGCCAGGGCTATAAGTGGTTTGCAACAAATCTATAGAAACACAGATATCAATGGCAAAATGTACAAATACTGGAGGACGAACAAAAGAAGCTGATGAGAGATCCATTGTTCAGGTCATCTAACATGGCGGCCGTGATCTAGCGAGCTACCAGTTCCCTGCTGCAACTGCGTAAGTTGCTCATTTCACTGCGATACTCTTATCATCAGTCGCGCCAACTCTGCATTTGAAACATTATGATATTTTATGACTATTTTCCTTCATACCTTCACTTCGTAAGGGATATAAAACGAAATCGCACTTGACAAGCTCCCAGATGGCAAAATAGCTCTTGTGGTGGGGCATTGCGATCGCGTGGACGTAAGTTCAAGTCTCCAAGCCTCCAAGTAGAAGCCTGGATTCTTTAAGACTTTTTCTGTATCTGCATGAGTTCCTGCAATATTTCCCCAACATCAATCATCTTCAGTGTATACTGGACAACATCAAACAGAAGTACTGCTGAAAAGCTTTCATTTGCGTGGTCACACCTAATAAATTTAGTCACATACTACAAATTTCAAATTGTTTCTTGAAAGGGAAAGAGTACTGAGAGTAGCAATGGTGTATTTTTTTTTCAGGTTGTTACATTCAACGACCCTGATTTTCTGAAGCAGCTGGAACTTGCCATAAAATATGGCTTCCCCATCTTGTTCAAGGATGTGGATGAGTACATAGATCCTGTGATCGATAACGTACTAGACAAGAACATTAAAGGTATACGCGATAAAATAAGAACAATGAAAATCAATGCGACTTTGTGTTTGAGTAAAGATGATGATTCATGAAAATTATTGGAAGACGTGAATAAGAAAC
>NC_090879.1:1936793-1971793 GCF_036669935.1 Montipora foliosa
GAAATAATCACCTGTGTATTTATACTAAAGCACCGATAATCACTGAGCCTGAGGCGAATAATTGTTAATTAATGACAGGAGACCACCAATAAATGTTGGTGTAGTTGCATAGATAGCTTTGTATATGAGTACGCACATGTCCTGAATCCATCTATTTTACAGGCTTGGCATATTTGCCTTTACTAGTAACTCGTCATAGGTACTATTGTTGTCATTAAAAATACATCGCATAGCACGCTCGTTTAGCTTTTCGAGTTTGCCAGCTGCTGTTTTGCCACAATGCATCCATACGGTAGAGCAATAGGTAAAATGAGCTAGAATATAGGCTTTGTACAACAAAAGTTTTGTTGTAGTACTCAACAGCTTCTTAAACCCGCTTATGATCGCTATTTGCTTGCTTGTTTTCAACCATCAAATGTAATGCAGCGTTTGACCAGGGTTTTGAGCATCATGGCGTTAGCGAAGATAATGATGATGATGACATCAGTACTTTAGATAAAAAATTGTGAACGATTTTCGTACGCGATTCGGCTGCAAATGCATTCGTTTTGAGGTTTGCTAGAAGACCCTCGTTTGTCTGCTGTTTTATAAGGTGATGGATTGGACAGGATAATGAGCACATGGGCAGGCCCTGATAAAATCATTTCTACTGAGCGTTCTGTGTATTCATGTATGGATGATTCGCAGTTTCCTTCCGTATCAATGAACTGTCGCTCTTTTGTTCTTCAGGTGATGTACGGTGGTCGTGTGATCGATGATTTTGACCGACGCGTGGTGAAGACATACATGGACGAGTACATGGGGGACTTCATTTTCGACACTTTCCAGCCTTTTCACTTCTACAACAACGAAGAGGTTGACTACTTTATTCCCAAACCAGAGAAAGGTATCTTGCTGTCGAATATCTGGAATGGTCACTGTCTTTACAACAATGCAATAGCTTTATTTGTCCACGGTAAAAAAAATCATTAGGCAAAAATAAAGGCAATTTGCTTTAACATAAAAATTTGGCGCTTGAAATTGGACAAAAACGTGCCCGCTTTCTGTAAATGCCGTGCCGTTTATAGACTTTACTAGGCCGTCCAAAGGAACCGCCGAAGCCAGATTTAAAAGTATAGAGTGTTTTTGCCGCAGGTTGACAGATACTGGCAATTTTCGTTTTACCCCTACATCTACGCTTTTCGCACAACCTCTTCTTGTTGAATCACCCGTTGCGACTCCAGCTTTGTAATTAACGGTCTCTTTTTGCCAACTGGACTCCAGTGTCGAAACAAAACTTAAACATAATTGAAAGGAAAGCAGCTTGCCCTAGAGTGAGTTTCAATCGAGTGTCCTAAAACCAACACCAAAGTAATTACTTTGGCCAATCAAAAAGGACGGAGACAATCCAGTAGACCAATCAAAACTCGAAGTAATTGCCCGTAGCCGACACAAAGCGCCGGAAAATGTGCACGCACGAGCCACGATTGGTTTTGGTCTCACGTCTGATTGGTTGAAAAAGTGGCGCGAGAACTTTGAACCAATCACCGAGTGAAGTAATGCAAAACCAAAGCAATTCGCTAATTACTTTCGACACTCAATTGAAAACCGCTCTATCAACGAAACGTATACGTTAACGTTTTTAGGTGCTTTGGAGAGCAACCGAGACTTGTACGTGGATTGCATTGAAGCCCTACCCCTGTCCAACACTCCGGATGTGTTTGGTCTCCACCCAAATGCCGAGATCGGCTACTACACGCACTCAGCTAAAGACATGTGGAGCCACCTGGTTGAATTACAGCCACAGACGGGCGGAGAGACGGGAGGCGTCAGCAGGGAGGAGTTTATAGGAAAGATAGCCACTGATATCCAGGGCAAATTACCGCCATTGTTTGATGTGGAACGAGTCAGAAAGAACATAACTGAAATCACACCCACCTACGTGGTGCTACTGCAAGAGCTGGATCGGTTTAATGTTCTTATCAGAAAAATGTCTACGTCGCTTATAAACCTGCAAAGGGTAAGCTCGCTTATTAAGCGACACAGTTCGCAAAATGTGTTAAGTCTGTTTGAGTATGTAGCGCCGGGCTCTCGCAAGGCTTTACATAAGTGATTTCAACTCCTTATCGAGAGCAATAAAACAAACAACAGAAACATTGCATTAAAAAAAACTGCTTCTTTGGTGCATACAAAAATTACGAGCTTACGAGAGTTGCTAATTTCCCATCAACCTTTCAGTGACGATAAATGGCTCTAAATGTCGTACCCATCGAAAACTGTAAATTTCTTTTCAATTCCGTGGTGATAAATGGCTCAAAATTCCGCACTATGGAAAGCTGTTAATTGTTTTTCCTTGTGAAATGACTAAATCTCACTCTTCAAGCTTATTCAGTTAACTATTAAGGTAGACAGTGGTGGACTATTTCTTCAAGATACAGCCCAGTGGCTTTGTATCACAGAAAATATCGTGGCACTCATAGATTTATTGCTAGCAATTTGTTAATAATTCATTTCCAACGTCATTTGGTGGGTAGTTATTTTAAATTAATTAGTTTACTTATTTGATTCGCACAATTTTATCCAAGGGTACAGCAATCATGAAAAAGTTTTAAGATGACGAGCTGACAAGTGGTGACAAATAGCTCTAACGCTCAGATGATATAATGACAGGGAACTATGTATAAGAATTAAATAGAGAAGGTAGAGGGGAAAAACGTATAGGTAAAATAAACCACCGCCAAGTACAGAAACTAGTACACAACTATGTTCGGCTTCCCCTTGATAACCCGTCTTGACTTTTGTGGCAGGCCCTTGCCGGTGAAGTGGGAATGAGCAGTGAGCTGGATGAAGTCGCGCGTGCTCTGTTTAACGGTCAGATTCCTAACATTTGGCGCAAGCTCGCTCCTGCCACACTCAAATCTCTTGGTAATTGGATGGAGCACTTCCTGAAACGCCTGAACCAGTACAACCAATGGGTAAGGACTTAAGTGTGATTTACATTAACACTGGTGTCATGTCATTGTCTTTTCCTTTTCAGTGCTCATCTTTTGAGAAACGTGTCCGAGAGACTTATGTTATGTTTCGGAAGTCCAAGTTTGAAACCTGCCCTGCCCTGCCCTGCCCTGCCCTGCCCTCCCCTCCCCTCAAATGGCTTGATTTTGACCAGTGCTAAATTCAAATACAAGTTTGCCTTCGAAGGCTGTGGTATTTCTTAATGTCGTTTTCATTTGCCTATTTTGGGCGGAAAGAAACTACAGCCAGAAATGCGTCTGCATTCACAGGCCGCCAGTGGGGATTTTTGATATATTTGTTTATTTCACTTGTTTTATTTACACAGCTCCATAGGTCTCTAGCATCAAATTCTTACCGCGTTTGAATTATGAACAAGTTTGAAATTGTGTTCATGTTTTTGGGAGGGATGTTAGTTTGATGACTACCCCAAGGCACAGTTTTAGCCCTTGAAAAACTCTTACAGTTCTGAGAGAGAGAGAGAGAGAGGTCTATTTTGTCTTTTAATCTTCTCTTTTTACTTCATTGAAAAATTCTGACCTTCACGTGAAGGTAAACGAAGGTGAACCTGCAGTGATCTGGTTATCAGGGCTACACATCCCTGAGTCTTACTTGACAGCCCTCGTGCAAGCCACATGTCGAAAGAATAGTTGGCCCCTGGATCGCTCCACTTTGTACACCACGGTCACCAAATATAGGACCGCAGAGGAAGTCACCGAGAGAGCACATTCTGGCTGCTTTGTTAGTGGGCTATATCTGGAGGGCGCCTCCTGGGACCTAGAAACGGGGAGCCTTAGGAGACCTAAGCCGAAGGTTCTTGTGGAGGAGCTGCCAATCCTGAAAGTGATCCCCATTGAAGCTCACAGACTTAAGTTACAGGTAACTTGAAACAAAAATAAATAAGGCATTTGGCAAGTGTTAACAAGTGTCTTCTATATGGCGTTTGGCAACCGTCAACAACAGGTGCTTTGCTTTTGTCAAAACTGGCCGGCCAGTCCCGTCAGTTTGCCAAAAAAAAAATATCAATTTGAAGGAACACTTGCATGATAATCGCTCGCATTCTTGTGGAAGAGTATTTATCATCCTCGAAGCGACAGTATTAATTTGAAGGCGTTGTAAAGTAAAGGTTTTGCGCCTTCATTTGTGGGCGAATGTTTTTTGAAATAGTTTAACATTCCAAATAAGCCTGAAATAACAAATGTTTGAGGTTATGAAAGGTATGTTTGAAGCAATATAATAGACTAAACTCACCTTCTTTTTCTTTATAGAACACGTACCGATCTCCAGTTTATACCACATCCCAGCGCCGTAACGCCATGGGAGTGGGATTGGTATTTGAAGCAGACTTAGCTACTCATGAACATATCTCTCATTGGGTGCTACAAGGTGTATGCCTCACGCTCAACTCCGACTGAAGCGTGTTGTCAACTTGTATGTGTTAAAAGCATGTTCTTCTTCTGTTTTTGTAGAAACCCTCGTTATTTTGCATTGTCAAGATTCTACTCTTGAGCGTTGAAAGTTGCAAATATGCATTTTTTTTAAAGCTAAAAGCAAACCGAACGTATCTTTTGTGAAAGTAATATTAGAAGATCTTTGTTCTCCGTAACATGCCAGACGTGAAAATTGTTCACTGATCAAAGCAAGGTCATTGAGTGCCCCCATATACGCATGCGTGCTATACAAAGTCATTTCATTATTGGTGCAGTTTTGTTCGAATTGTGTAAGAATTTCCATTAAGTGTTGTACATTATGAAATAAACTTATTGGTCCACTGAAAAAGCATTGGTCAAAAACTTTGAAGTCCTTGTTTAAAATTAGCTTGCCCTCGGAGATGTGTTTTGTCCCATGCGCACTTGAAGACAAATTTAACGAAGTAAATGGTTAGAAAGAAGCGTGGAAGTCCTTCTGGATAAAATTCGGCGAAACATGGATAACGTTCCTTCGACAACCACAGTGCAGCGCACTATTAACTATGCTGGTGGTGATTTTGAGTATAATGAAATTTAATAATGAAAATTCGGAAGTAAACAATTATGATGCATAACAAGACGCTTAGTAGAGTTAACGTGGGCTGCGATTGTTGTTGTAAAATGTTAAGTTTGCATGGTTGCAACTGTCAGTGATGACTGAGGCCGAGTGTTAGGAGAGCATGAAAAGATTTAGGGTCATGAGAATCTGAGCATTTCCTTTGTATGGCGTCTGTGAAATTAGGTAGCTAGAGTAAAAAAAAGAAGGAGGAAAATAGTGAAAATCGAATGCAAAGTAGGTTTTGACACCTTCAGTGCAATCTATCCTGAGCAAATGTTCACAACGCGTCCTCTTATTGTCAAATACAAATACGGCGAAAACCGAAAGCGCTTCGAAAAAAACCGAGTCGCTCTGTTTAAGATTTAGGTTAACTATATTCTTGTCTGCATAGAAAGCTCAAGGAAATTTGCCGACTGAAAGAGAGTCGTTGTATTGGGGAGCCACAACCAATATAACAATACATTGTGGCCCATAACCTAATAGCACTGTTTTAGAGCAACATGCACAAGTTAACAACAAGAGGAATTCTCTGCGATCACACAATAGTGTAAAACCCCCGGTCAACTAGGCTTATTAAGTTTTACTGACAATCAGAGTCATTGAGAGACCGATTAGTACCCACGGCCAAAGAGGTTAAAGAGGGGGGCAAACGACTTCAAGAATTCTTGAATGGTTGTTGAAGCAAAGTTTTAAACGTTTTAAACTCAGTCAACATCGATCCAACAAGATTCTACACGGTTGAAGAGGGGGACGGGGGGGGGGGGGGGGGGGTGAACGTTTGAACTGTTTCAACATCACTGTTCACCAAAATCGAATGGATGTTGAAGCCGTTTGCCTGGGCCTTATGTGGGGTGGCTCTTAACTACCAAACCGTTGCTATGAACTCCTTCAAAGAGTCATTTCTCGAATTCCTTTAACTCTACAGTAATCCCTTTTTGCCAAGTTTGTTCTATTTGACCATAGTTAATAGATGTAGGCTGGTTACGAAACTCGACAAGTTTCTTTGTTTCATGTTTTTGCTCCCTTTTTTGGCCTTGACCCCGCACAAAACCCGACAAAAACAAGCTTTTTTTTTTCGGCAGGATAACCAATCAAAAGCTTCGACTAATTTATTCGAAATTAACTTGCGAACCAAAAACAAAAAATTGTGCAGGGTCACAGTCGGTTCAACATCTAATTGCGATTGTATTGTTCCTGCTTTTGAAATTCCCAGGGTTTCATAACCAGTCCCTAGATCAACTATGATTTGACATTCCTTTGCATGGTTCGACTCACAACCATATTTGGTAAATCGCGTGACCAAAACAGGCAAAGCCTAAAGGCTCAGCGAGTTAACTATGTTTTTCACAAATTTTTAACGCAACACAAAACACAAAATCTGTAGCATGGATTTTAAAAGAAATTATTTCTCCAAGAATAATGACGTCATAAGGCCCTCCTTTCACACACTTCCAAAATATCAGTTCCATTTTTTTGTCCAAATAGAAATTCCATGCTACATTTTACGAACAATGATGGGATGGTTCTCATCTGGTAAAATAACCGACTCTTCCTCTGACTCGTTTCCTGGGAGGTTTAACCTGTTTTTCACTTAAACGCACGGCAGAGGCCTGGGACTAGGTGCGCATGTGCCACACCCATGAAGGAGGCCCTGGAGGTTGGGGAGGGGGGGGGGGGGGCTGGTTTCGCGTATCGTTCGCGTATCGACCATGTAACAAGCAACTAGCCATTCGCGTGGCGTGCAATCAAAAAAAAGAAATAAATGAAATTTTGTCTTACCTTACTATGACTGCTATGTCACGCACAACAATAAAATACTTATACTGTCCGCAAATCTTAAAATGAAAACTGTGTACATATGGTTTTCATCTGACGTCACAGCAGCCATGTTGGTGCACGATAATAGAGAAAAAAAGTCTTTTGTGAATGTGACTCTATTATATTAAATGCAAAACATGAGCCATAATTTGCGGGTGATGTAGCGGCTCTCGTAACGTGATTGGCTCGCTATCCTGGCCAAAAACAAAAGACTAAACCATTGAAACGATGACTTTAAACTTAAAAACAATACAAACAATAGCAGGGTACGAGAGCTGCTACACTACTGTAATACGCCAGTTTCGTATTCTAACAGTTGGACTGGATCTAGCATGAAATGGAGGCTAATGCGGGCAAATTAATTTGCATTTGAAAAGATTTGCCCGCATTAGCCTCTATTGCATGCTAGATCCAGTCCAGCCGTGAGAATTCGAAAATGGTCTATTTGCTATTGTTTTGTTGCACCAACATGGCCGTCTCATCACGTGATTGAAAACCATCTTTCCCCGCGATTTCTGAATCCCATAATTATCGTTCACGGTAAATATCGTAAATACGCCACTTACTTACCAATTTCACAAATCACACCCAGAGCACGAATAACTCACAACTTGTGTACTTCGCAGAAGCGCTGGTCAATGTCCTCAAATTTCTTTATAACATTTGCACTCGAAACCTCATTTTGATTGCAAACATAGTCTTACAAGTTGCCGATTGCGCAATTCTTTAATCACCGGTAAGAAAACGTGGCTTTAACTGACTTTAATTTTGTCTTATGTATGCATTGAAAAGGTTATTTTCACTGAAAAGAGTGAAAAGAGTTAATAGTCAAGAGGCCATTTTCGAAATATCAGTGTTCTGCTTGATGGTGAGGCAGAGAGGACAAAAACAATAGAAACAAGTTGCAATGAATGTGAAAGATATTAGCCACTTTCCTTTGCCTTTGTCCTCTAAACCTCTCTTTCAACCTGAATTTCAATATATTGAAAGTGGCCTATTAATTCTAATGCTTTCCCGTCTTCCCCATAACGAATAAAGACAATGAATTCGGAACAGTGAACCCCGGCTGGTCAGTATGACTGAGACGACATCATGCTTACTTGCAAATATAAGGAGGGAGGGGTTAGAGAGTTGAAAGTTGAATCAAGGCAATAAACACATGTAGTGCCACGAGGCTCAATAGACCTCATCACATGTTTTTTTATGTTCTTTGAAGACCTTTGAAGCACAAAGAAAATTGACCAAGGCGGGAGCCCATCATGGGCTCCTGGTCTACCAAAATTACTTCTGGCATATTTCCGGTCTTCAATTTAGCGTCAAAATATGCCAAACCACCGTTCCTTTCTCGCTAATTGTCAGTCTTGGCGTCACAATCTGAATTTTGCTTGGAAAAGAAGTCTTTCGCCAGGATTTCATTTTATGTACTGTTGCTACTTTTTGGGCCACGTCGCTTGTCGGAATTTACCCAGGCAGGCCCTCCTTAAGGAGCAAAATTTAGGGATAATTAACCATGGCTGCTGTGCGACTCACAGTCGATCGATCAATCAATCATATTTGACAGACTTCAATCTATCAATTTCCACACGAAACCATCATTTTCGTTGGTTCGATGGAACGGAGTGAATACTTTTATTCAAATATCTCTTATTTTCATTTACGTCATACCATTATATAAGTTTAAATATTTTATCATAAATGTTTTACATATATTGATGTACTTGCTCAGGTCATCTTGGAGATACATGGGATCTGATTGGACAGATTTTAAGGGAAATCTTCCTTTAACCAGACGGCGCGAAATGACTAAGATTAAGAACTAGTTTTCAAAGTGGGAGTGGCGCCGGCGATTTGCGACTGCTCCTATGATCACCCGAGTAAGTATGCTAAAACAGTTATTCTTGGCAAGTTCAATGTCTACCTATTAATGCTGAATAATTCTTTAACGAACCAGCCAATACTGGCGACAAGTTTTGTTATTTTATTTAATTTTTCGCGTAAATGCTTTTTATTCTCGCACAGGGGGAGCTGAATCTCGCTAATAGCTGGCTCGAAACTGTAGGGTATACATTTTAATTGAAGAGCGTTCAAGGGTCAGTATGTCGTTTCTTCCCAAACCTTCCTTAGAGACAGGTCCAACAACTTTAATGAAGGAAGCAGTGAAACGAGATGACAGCAAGCACGTGCCCATTTGAGCAGTTTTCAATTTAGTGTCGAAAGTAATTGCTTAAAACACGAGCCACTTTTTCTAAACACGAAAATGAAAAAACCAATTAGCAAATCGCGACATACACGCGTGCATTTTCACGCGCTTAATTTAAGGCATGTAATGGACCAATTCGGCTAAACCAAAGTTTCTCTTGGGGTAAGATTCGTTGGCCGTGTTTTCACGACAGCCGTTGTCTTGCTTAACATTCCCGAAAGTGGTTTGTTGGCAGACGTCGTTTAGCGACTTAAAAATGATACGTGTTTTCACGGGTAAATTTTAATGAGGAGAAAGCACGTGCCAATGCAATAGAAATAATTGGCCGAAAGTAATTGCCAACTCGCTTAAGGCCCGTTTCAAACGTCGAACTTTTCATGAACCGAATCTAATGCAAATGAAAAAATCTATTGTTTTCGCTCATTTGCATTAGATTCGGCTCATGAAAAGTTCGACGTTTGAAACGGACCTAAGCTACCTGGTTTGGTTGCTTAAATTAATGAGAATTCTATTGAAATTTGCCGACTCGCTTAACTTTAAGCGAGTTGGAAAAGGAACTGTTTTATCGGTTGTCACTCACATTTAAATGATATGGAAATACCTGGGACAACACGTTTTATTCCCAAAGGGTTTGAATTAGGTACAACTTTGAGTTAGCCAAATTGGTTTATTGATTTGAATTGTTATTTTTTACCACGCTTTTTGATAGAACCAATTTCAACCACGTGATCAGCTAGCATGTCTTTCAACCGAAAAAAAAAAAAAAGCAAACAAAAGAGGAAAACATTTGCACACAAATGGGATACCCTGACGATTAATTTTTTTTTCTTTTTGGGACACTAACATGGCGATTATGACGTCACCTGCCTGAATCCTTTTACTCCTGTTTTGGGCATTCCGACAATAAATTTACAACCGATCTATATGTGTCCCCAGTGCTTCCCCTTTCTTCTGATAAAGGGACAAAACAGACAAAACAATGATTAAAGAGGAGTCCCCACCGTTATTGTAATTCTTTAAAACTTTTAACATCTGAATGATTCAAGATCATGTAGATCGTATTCTTCTATTCAGTAGCTGGTTAATATGCAGCTGACACAGCTCTCTTGAGACGCGTTTGAACTCTGTCCTCTCTATTTAAAAGAAAGCAACAAAGTTGTGTCAAGTTAGTCGTCACCTGGAAATATTTGAAGCACATTCCACTAGTATAAAAAAAAAAAAAAGATTGTTTACTCACTGAGGCCTATCGTCCAAATCAATGGTGGTGTCACTGCGATGCATCTTAATATAGGAGAAAGGAATTAACCGTTTCACAAAAAAGTGCCTTGTACTTTCTTACATTTATATTAAATGACTCAAATACTTTTAATTAGATTGGAAAGGCCAACTATAGATACGACTTCAGTCTGCTGCTCCGTTTTGCCGAGTATTGAGATCCTATAAACAATCACAAATTCCTGAAGAAACCGTCGCCTCCCCCTTCAACCGTGTTGAGATATGTTGAATCGATGTTCAATGAGTTGAAAAGAGTGTTGAAATCGATTTTTCCCTTCCCAGCAGTCAACATCGTTCAACAAAGTCGAAAGATATTGAAGCGACTCTTGAAGCCGTTTTCTCGGGCCTTAACATAAGGATGACATTGCCAATCACGATAGAAGCAGCTAATCAAATCCGCCAATCATAAGGCAGGCTAAGCGCGGGAAAGTTACTTGGTTTTAGTTAAGCTTCTGATTGTCTGAGAACTTCGCTCCATTTTTTTGAGCTTATCATTACGATAAAACATATCTAAACATACTTAAAATACTAAAAACTTCGTTAAAAACTTTGTTAAGAAGCGAGGACGTTTCGACGTTAGCTAAACGTCATTATCAAGTCAAAGTAATTTGAAAAGTGCAATCTGTAAATGCTAAAAGAACAATAGTAGATAAGAAGCCTGCACAGTGAAAGAAAGGAACATTGAAAATTAAAAAAAAAGTTTGGCACGTATGGAAGCCATCTGGATATTCAAATTAGTTCTTAAAAAAGTGCCAGGGCAAATTTGATTGCTTAGTCTACGAAATCCTCCTCATTAAGGGTCTCAAGCCTAATTTGAATATCCAAACGGAAGTTGGACGTGTCAGTTAGACGTGTTAGTTAATTGCGTCTATGGAAATTATGAAACCAAATCTGATTTATAATAAACTGGGCCATAAGGAAATTCTATTGACAAGTTCTGTGAGCAGTAATATCTGTTATCAGCTATTTCAGTAATTGATTATTCACTAAACGATAACATATATCACCCTCATCTTGTACTTACTACTTTCTTCGGATTCTTAATCAGCAACTGCAATGATCTAGAAAAAAGGGTAAGAACTTTAAAATCTAAGGGATAAAAAGGTGTGTGTCAGTGAGCTATCATTGCACTGCAGTGAGTGTCTTCATGTGGTATAAAACATTCGAAATGACGTTCACATTGTCGAGCCCGGAAGCTCAAAGTTGATCACTGATAAGGCTCACAACGAAAATTTCTAATTTTGTCAGTAGATGTGCTCTGCAAGCTGTTACCATGGTAACGCATCTAGATTAAAACAAGGGGTAAAGGATACTTTTCCTTATTTCAAATATTTAAGACCTATTAACATAGATTTTCAACGGGTGGATTTTTCATAATTCGCTGATAGACGTTTTTTTAGTTTTCCAAAATTGTTGTCACTTAATTTTTCGTTTTCTTTAAATTGATGGTTTGCATGTGACGTCACGGTGGCCATGTTGGATGGCAAGAACAATAACCTCTCTCTCCGCTGGGAACTAAACTTTATTATTATGCAAATGTGTGTTGCCAATGATCCAACATGGCCGCCGTGTCATGTAAGTAAAAACCAAGAATAGACGACTCATTTGTAGTCGGAACTATTTTAATTCCAAATTTCTGCAAAATCTAATGACGGGTTTGAGAGAAACTGAATCAAGTAAAACAGCCAACAGCTGTTGGGCTCAAGTTTTTGAGCGAATGCGCATGCGCAGCATTTTATTGGGTTCCTCTGAAAGATTTCCTGGCGTTTACGTAATGAAAGCGAATTTACACTGCATTTCGAGGATCATCGCGAGAAAAAAAGTTTTCGCGATGTTTGTTTCGGTTTCAGAATCTGCGCTGGTTTTTAATAAAAGGGAGTTTTAGCAAGGGCAACGGCAACGCCTTCTTCAACTTCATTCAAAACATAACTTAGCGCTATCGTAAGTACTTCGTGATTATTCCATCTTGTTCATCTTGAACAGTAGGGGAGAACTATCATATAACTGGATTCATGGATCGGTTCTAAAGTGAAGATAAAAAGTGAACGATTTCCTGTTGTATGCTCACCTTGTCGTCAAAACCAGGAACCCATGACCCGGAGCCTACAACTCTACTGTGTTCGTGTAACGGCGTTTTCACAGACCGATTTATTTTTAGATTGAATTTCCCGCGAATGAGACTCCCGCAGGAGCCCGATGACCAATTACAAGAAATTAAGCTGACGTCATAGGGTCACCGAACTGGAACTGCCTTTGTTTTTTGACCTAATTCACGGGAAGGGTTAGTCTAAAAATAAACTTACTTGTGAAAACGCCGTTTCACAGACGCTGTATGGAAGTTGCACGCTCCAGATGGGCTCCTGTAAAATTTGGTGATTTTACGTTGTTGTTTGGTGGACTACGGCAAAAAATGCATTGAAATGTGTGCTGCACGTGCAGCACGATTATTTTTCCTTTCTTAACCAATGATATTCTTCCTTTGTGGCGTTGTCGCAGCCGTAGCCGTCGTTACTGATAAAACTCCCTAAAGACTACCACTCACTACGAAAAAGCTGTGTTCAGCCACCTTATTAAGGAAGCTCGAAATAGTTTCTCCTCTTTTCAAATAAATAAACAAACATATTCTGTCCTTGTGTCCTTAGGGTAATCATATCAAGACGAAATTAGGCCAAGGTATAAGTACCCATCCCAGATTTCTTGCAATATACGTTTCTCCAAAATAACGTTACCATGGCAACGATATTAGGCACTTCTTTGAGCCTTAAAATCAATATATATTGTCTTTTTTGAAGAGACGGGAGGGTCTTTTGTCAGTCTTTTGCGGCCCGCTGAGCGTGTGTTTTGAAGAGGCCGATTTTCTATTTGGCCGCGTATATTGATAATAATATTCTGTAATTTGTCATTTTTGTAAATATATTCGATCACCTCTGACAGATTTTAACAAATATAGGGTAATGGAGAGGAACTGTATGTGGTTAGAACTGAGCCAATTTTCAAAACATTTTACCGAAGGAAACGCGAGAAAATTAGCAGTTAATAGGCCATTTTCGAAATATTAAACATTCAGCTTGATAGTGAGGTAGTGAGGACAAAAACAATAGAAACACGTTGGAATGAATGTGAACAATATTTACATATCATCCACTTTCCTTTGTCTTTGTCCTCACTGCCTCACTATCAAGCTGAATTTTAATATATCGAAAAAGGCCTACTTTACAGATTTGGTCACGTTGACATCACAAAAATCTTATTTAGAAACTCGTCTAAAAATAGCTTTATCTGTGAAAATGCTGATGGTGCGGGATTTCGTTTAGGGAATAAGCGAGTGTCCACCCCCTTCCCTCCACTCCTGCATCCTCCTTCTCCAACCTTTCTTTCCCGATTGATATTTGGTAGACCAACCTTTTCACTGCAGATCGGACTCGTGCTGTAACTTCCCGTGTCTTCAGCGTCACTCCAAAGATATCCTCGTGATATCGACCAGTGCTCTGAAATAAAAGGCAACGACTTCGGTATTTTAATTACAATCTATTGTTTTGGAACATCAAGCAGCGATCTGCGAGGCAACCCTTTTCTTATTTGGGGCGTGTTTTCACGAAATGTTATCGCCATACGTGAGAACAGACCCTCGAAATTAACCCCATTTTAAAAGATAATTGCAAGCAAACTACGTCATTTTGCAATATTTCAGTCTTAATTGCAAAAAAGCAGTATGCTCGTCACGGAAAAAATAAATAAAAAACAAATTAATTAATGATAAATAATAAATAAATAATAAATAATTAATATTAATACTAATATAATATAATAATATTTAATCTTAAAAAAATAATTAATTTATATATTAATAGTTGTGCTAATGTACGCGAGGGAGAGAGAAAATAGAGTAAGTTGGTCTAGTCAACTTAGAGCAGGTAGCTCCCAAAATTACCTTCAATTTGTCAATTGTTTCCTGCGCTTCTCCTTGTGACATGGCAGCGTATTCTTGCAATAGTGTCTATAAATTTAATTACATTGCTGTTAGTACTTGGCGAGTTCTTTTACATTGATGATTCATTTAATTAAGGAGGCTTATGCCATCGTCAGAAATGGAAGAAATCCACGAAAGGCTCTCTAACTTTGCTTCATCCGTTGTATCTGAGCAACACAATTACGTTAACCGAAGTTCTTCTCACAGCATCTAAACTTCAGTCTTTAAATAATGAATTTAAGGAAATTCTGCCCAGAAATAATTTAATTTTACTGTGGAATAATATTTCCCTAACATTACTTAAAATGGTAACAAGACAATTAGTCAAAAGAGCCTCCTTTGGTGTCATTTTGCCAAGAAGCAATCGCTTCTTCAATTATCTTTGAAACATCCATATCACCTTTGCACTTCTCGATTCTTATCTCAGAGTTAATTTTTCTTTATTTCAGCCGTTACATTTAATTCAAAGGTTTACTTAGTTAGTTATGTACATTTTTGCCCTTTTCCTTTCTCTTCCTTTCTGTCAATGTTGTTATTATTTTAATTATTAACATTTAGACTGGAGTACGAAAACGCATCATACAGGTTGAGCATACGCTAATGAAAAAACTCGACCTCCTAACCCAATGCCCATGCCCAGAAACTCTTACTCCTAATTGCAATCGTCCTCCAATCTAAAGTTCTCTATCAGTCCGAAATGGAAAAATAAATGAACAGAAATAAAATGTTCTAATTATTTTGCATTGGTGCAAATATTAATTGCAAACTACACTTTCTGTTTTCAAGAGGAACTGGGTCTCCTGCGTAGCGCGTGACGTAACCGCGTCCCTGCGCAGAATCCGGGTGAGAGCACGTGTTTTTCATTTGTAGTGGTTTTCCACCTATATCACCTATATTATCTTCGGGCTCGTGTTAACTTAAAGGTCTTCTATTAAGGGTTATCAAGTTTTTTCGTGTATATCGATCGCAGCTGTACGAACTCATGCTTTCCTTATTCCTCATCTCCAACAGGAACAAATTGCCTCCGGCAGTATCAAAATAAAAGCATTTATACTCAGACAACTGGTTTCAGCTATAATTATCTCCAAGTAATTAAATCTATATTGAAGTAATTCTGAAATTACCTGAAGAGTCTTACAAACATCATCAGCCATTTTCACATCGCCGCACACATAGAAGTGCGCCTGCTTGCTCAGCACCTTCTCGCAAATGTCAAGTGCCTCTTCCTTTAGCATGTCTTGAACGTATTTCTAATTACAAAATACGATAAATCAAATATTTCCGAGAAAAAAGGGAAAATATTTAATTACTTTTGTTGTCATCAAGTCTTTAAACTGTGGTCAGCTCATCCAGGGCAGAGGTACTTTCCTTGTCTTGGAACCTCTGAACCTGTTCAGTTCTTGAAAGGAAATCATAGTTATGGACTCCAATACAATGGAACAACGATTTTTTTGAGTAAACATACTCTATCCGGTTACCAGAAACATTTTGTAAAAGACAAACTCATTCAAAATAAGCCCAACGAAAGAGTTTTCATACCAATTGGTTTGCTAAAAAGGACACCAAAAGAAGCCATTGAGGAGAGGTAATAGACAATCGTCTAGAAGCTCCTACGGTTTAGAGAAAGGCTTTTGTTTTGATGCAGAAAGACCCGATCCGGCGAAATGTTGCGATCATTTACATTGTTTTTGAAAAAAACTTTAACTTCATTTGAAGGCAATGGTCATGTAACACTTCGAAAAAAAAAACAATAGGTAGAATAAATGGTGAATTTATCAGTTTGCCATACGCACATACTAAATTCAAGTAAAGACCTTAGATTTATACCACTGATGGACCTCTACCGGTGTTTTGCATACGAGTGTGGTATCTTACAGTGTATCTTTGTGTCAGCGCATAGTAATAAACTCATCCTTTTATTTATTTATTTATTAAGTATTAAAATTTAAAAGGAGATTAATGACCATTGTTTTGCCTCAAGCTCAATTTCTTCATTCAACTCTCACCTTAGGTTGGTCGGGTTCGCGCGAAAAAGCCAAGAATATGTCTGTCAACGCTCCCTCTTCCTCAGCTTGTTGCATTTCGTCCCTGTAAATGCAGTCTTGCTGAGAATTTCTGCATCCAAAGAATAGCGACATGGAGCCCCATTGATTAACAAATGGGGTCAACCATTTGCCAGTTGCTGAATCAAACTCGGGATGGTGAATAAGAGGTTCTAGTGTGACGTCTTCGGATCTGAGCCCATGAGGTACTTTGTGGATGACATCAAACTGACGCTGTTGCCAAAAGCTGCGGAATGGAGCTATGCCTGTACCAGGTCCCACCATGATAACAGGTACCGTGCCGTCCTCAGGCATATGAAAGGTATGGGCTCTATAAAGAGTTAAAACGTTTGCCTTTGTTTAAGTGGGGTCTAGCCTTAACTGATGTACAAAGTGCCTGCTACGGTCTCATACAGGACTTTCACACAGGGCCAAGCTTTTTTAGTGGAATTTATCGTCCAATTAAAATCTAAAGCCCGATTATCGTTTTTAACCCCGTTTAGCAATCCCACTCAAACTTTGTCGGACGGAACTAACTGAAAGCGTCAGCCGAGCGTAGACGACATTTCTCTTTACCGTTACGTTATGTAACAAAAACGAGTGTTGTGCTTCATTGGGGTATCAATGTCTCAATGATTTTTACAAATGAAAGAGAAAGAGCTCTCTCGAAACAGATACGTTTTCAAAGCCCTTTTAAAACTATCAACAGAGTCGCTCAGTCTAATATTGGGCGGTAGCTGATTCCATAGCTTCGGATCAATTGCTGCAAAAGATCTATCACCTTACGTAACTTGGGAATAACTACGAGATTTGAACTAGAACGAGCAGAGCGACAGGGGGTGTAATGATGCAACGGCTCGTTAATATATACCGGGGCAAGGCCATTACGTGATTTATAGCAAGGTAATCAACAATAACTTAAGGTTATTCTGTCTTTAACAGGAAGCCAGTGCAGCTTTTGTAAAACAGGAGTAATGTGATCAGTCTTCCTCTTGCATACACTTAATCTTGCCACAGTATTCTGCAATCTCTGAAGTTTCTCAATTTCGCTTGATTATTACAATAATCCAATTTCGATAAAATGAAGACATGGACAATGTGTTCAGTATCCGCCTGCGAAAGACATTTTATGATTCTGCCAATAGAATGAAACGATCGCGAGGGAGCGCGACAGGTGTTGTTAACATTGGGAACAAAGGTGAGGTGTGAATCAAGAGCAACATCAAGATCTCTGACAACATTAGTAGGTGGAACGTAGTGATCACCGACTTTGATCGAAGAGATCGATTCAGCAGGTGAAATTCGCGAAGAGAAGTGGGTTGTCTGAGTCTTTGACGGATTACACTCAAGCATATTGCCTAAGTTCCAACTCATGATATCATCTAGACACAAACTGAGATTTTCTAGAGCAACGGCGAGGTTCCCGTTACGCATAAAAATGTAGAGCTGGGTGTCATCAGCATACATCATTGCGTCGAAGCCATTTGTGAACATGACATCCTCCGGAGGTGCGATGTATAACGAGAATAACAGCGGGCCAAGGACCGACCCTTGCGGAACACAACAAGACAAATATCTTGATCGAGAAAGAATCTTATCGAGAGCAATGAATTGGGGACGATCTTTAAGGTATGAGTCCATCCAACGAAAAAACATTTCGGAAAAACATAACGATATCTAAGCCTATCGAGAAGAATTGTGTGATCTATTGTGTCGAAGACCGCAGATAAATGTAACAGCACAAGGACAGCCTCGAATTTATTGTCGATGGCTACATGTATATCATTAACAACACGTGAAAGGGCAGTTTCAGCGCTGTGATGTTCTCTGTATGCTGATTGCATTTTGGCAAATAACCCATTAGTGGTGAGATATTCTTCGATCTGGGAAGCCACTATTCTCTCTAATGCGTTAGAGAGAAAAAATAGATTGGAAATGGGCCGATAGCTGGCGAAGACATCAGCATCAAGGTTGTCCTTTTTTTATCAGAGGGTGAATAAGTGACATCTTAAAGAAAGGGGAAAATGCCTTGATCCAAAGACGCGTTCATGATATCAGTTAGAGTAGGTAACAGAAGGTCAATACAGGCCTTTAGCAACCAAGTAGGTATTGGGTCGAGGGCACAACTTTTACTTTTGGATGACAGAAAGATAGTCCTAAGACCATTGGGAGGGACGTGATCAAACTGGCTAAAAGATGCAGAGCACGATACATTAGTCACACCTCTTGACCGAGGGCAAGATTGTTGAGTGAGAGCACGTCTAATATCAATGATTTTAGATTCGGAAAAGTCGCCAAAACTCTCAGCCAGGTGTTCAAGAGAGTCGTGTGTCGGTAGAGTTGGAGAAAACTTTACGTTGAGCATACCGTCAACGAGCTTGAAAAGCTGCCTCGTATTAATGAATATTCTAATCAAGTGGTATACACTACTCTTGCTGGAGAGTGTTATACGATATTTCATTGGGTTTCCAAACGGATACAAGTGATGAGGTATACATCCGGCGATTGGAAGTTGACTTAAATTTGATAAAGAAACTTAAAACGAGAGAGCTGAGAGAGAAGGTTACAAAATAATCTGATATCGTACTTACTGTCTCACATAACAAGGTACTTCATCTCCAGGTTCTAATCTGTTGAGCCAAGTCGAGCAAACACCGCAATGAAGAGGACCTTTTCCACCTAAGAATCCATTGAAATTGAGGTGATAAGAGCAGAAATGGTTGACAGAGAAACGGTTACAATGGTTTGAGCTAGAAGACTTGTAAACTTGGCATTTGCACGATTGCGTTAGTTAATCACCCCGAAAACTCTCACCTTTCTTGTTGTACTGAACTACGGCAACGGTGAGATGTATTTCACCGGGGAATAGGTCTGGGGATGACGAGATGGAGTAAAAACGCTGCAATGATAAATTAAAAAGAAAAAATATTTGGAGAGGTAGTGACTAGAAAAGGTACCCACCGCAACTGCTGAAAAAAATCAAAATAATACGGTTTTTCCTTGGTTCGGCCTCGGTGTCTGAAGTGCCCAAGAAGTTCTGACAAACAAGATCTACAAAGGTTCCAATGTTAAATCGGCTGGAAGATTCCCTAGGCACCGTCTTTACTGCAGAGAATCTCATATAAGAGCGATTTTCAGTGTCAAAAATGAATTCGCGATTAGGTTGCTGGTTATCATCACCACGGTCTGCGATTGGTTTAAAACTTCGCGCTACTTTTTCGTGCACCTTGTCCCTCGCTTGGTGCCAGCCGGTGCATTTGTTTGCGCTACGATTGGCTAATTTGATTAGTTACGTCCCTTGTGATAGGCCAGAGAACACTTTGGTTGTTGGCTGAAAACACCCCACTGAAAGCGGCTGTATGTGGAATTGGAGGACATCGGTGAATTTTTCAAGAGGCCAATTTCGCGTGTACGTTGTTATTTGATCGAAGATACACTGACCGGTTGCAGTAAAGGCAGCTGAGTGAGCAACAAGTCAGCAGGAACGGACAGGGAAGTATAATCTTCGAGCACTTCAAGAACGTTGCATTCGTTCTCAAACTTCCAGTCCTCGTATCGGTTTTTGCCCTGAAGGAAAAGCAAAAGTAACAGTTAGGTTCTCAGTGAACGTGTTTCACTTGGAACCTGGCGAATAACTTATTACTCAAGCGGTTTTTTTTCATTTGAAAAAGGCAAGGACATAAACAGTATGCTATTTCTGCATTTATTTATTTATTTCGAGATTTACACCAAGGGAGGCGCGGTGGCCTCATGGTTAGAGTGCTCCACTCCGGATCGAGTGGTTCGGGTTCGGGTCCTGGCCGGGGACATTGTGTTGTGTTCTTGGGCAAGACACTTTACTCTCACGGTGCCTCTCTCCACCCAGGTGTATAATTGGGTACCGGCGAAATGCTGGGATAACCCCTGCGATGGACTAGCATCCCAACCAGGGGGGAGTAGAAGTACTCCTAGTCGCTTCATACTACGGAAACTGGAGATAAGCGCCGGCCTGATGGGCCTGATGGGCCTGATGGGCCTTCTGGCTAATAAGCAGAGACTTTACCTTTTATCTTACACCAAGGTAGGTGTATATTACAATAGAACACGAAGCCCTTTTCACAGCTTGTCGAAGTCAAATTCGGAAACATAAAAGATGGATCTAGTTTGTGGTCAGAGAAGGATTTTATTACGAAGTATCGGCATGGAAATATATCGCCTTAATCACCAAGATCACACTGTATAGTTGTAACTTTAACGGATAGTTTCCTTGGTTTTGGAGAATAACCTCAATTGCAAGACTTTGTTGACTGGTTAAGATACAGCAAACATCCCGGCACATGTATAAGAATCTAGATTTATCCAAGTTTGGCTGAATAGGTTCTTACAAAATGGTATTTACAGCAAAGATTTCTACTCTATTATATGGTATGACTGGTTTTCTCTCACGAGGACGCTGATACCTTTATATTTCATAACCATGAAAAATAAGTTTTGAACAAAATTTGTCACGCATTTTTTTAAAAGTGGAATTTTTTCCACTCTCCTGAAATTGCAAGGTCATTTTCTAAAAGAAGAACCTTAATTTTTTTAGGCTAACCTATTTCTTACGCAGAGGAAGGGTCGAAAATGAAATCTTTGGCCTAATAGGTTCTTAAGTTCTAGGTTCTTATATGCGGGTATTTACTGTAGCAGTAGTATTGTCTTTACCTCCGCAAGGACTTGCAAGTTTTCCTTATCTTCCGTGCCTGTCGCCTTTTAAACAAAAAAGAAATATCATTGCCGTCGGCTAACAAACATTCTAAAAAATCGGTTGATTATATTGTACTAGAAGTGGATCTGATTATAAAAGTGAATCTTTCTTAGTAGTATAAGGTGTGCTACTTCGACTCAACCACGAAATTCAAGGTTTGGTGGGAGAATGGGGGTGAAGCAGACTTCAAAACACTCCGGTGGACTCTGCAGGCTTCGGTTTCACGTGTAAGGAAAAAATACAGAGAAAGCAGAGATACTTCCTCCTGATCTTCAAACCAAAAAGCTCCCCAAAGCTAACCAAACGTTTTCATTTTTTCTTTGCTCTCATTTTTCCTAAGAAGGGGGACAACTGCTCCCTACCCCTACCTTGCTAGGTACGGACCTCTAAATCAGTGAAAGCTCCTATGAGCGTTAGTGAAGAGTGGATGAAATTTAAAATGATTACATGTAGAGTTTTCTTTCAAATCCTCAATCTCGGATCACTGAATAACACCTATCAGTGAGAGCACGAGTCAACTTACTATTGAAGCCAGAAATTGAATGAACTGAGGCGTAGGTACACTCGTGATATCCAGGTAACGGGACAGAGCCTCGCGTACGGTTATTGGCGAAGGAAGACGTGTAAATGCTTCCCATTTCTTGGATTTGCCGAATGGTCCTACAAAGAGGGAAAACCCCACAGGCACAAGTATATAAAAGCTATTAAACATGCTCAACTTTTTATTCTGAAATTTCGGGATTTTGGGTGATACCTCGCGAAGTGGACCGGACGGTTTGGGATTTTTGGAGCAACTAGAGAATTCTGCTCCACAAGGGACGAGTTTCTGCTTAACTTAAAATTAATTTTAACACAAAATTAGTTTAAAGGGTTGGTTTGAAGTTGGAAAGGAAAGGAACTTTATTTAAAGGCCCGATTTCTACCCGACAGGCTTTTCGACCGTTTGTTTTTGTTATAAAGAAATTCGCATTGCTTATCGTAGAGATCTGACAGAATGAATTTCGGCTTTGGCAGGATTTTCATATATGACGATTGTTCCACGGCACGCAATGCCTGTCGGTTGAAGGTGGGCCTTTAAGTGTCTAGTCGTTCTAGCGCTGGAGCACTAATTGGGGACACTGTAAACTGAAATCAATAAATTGACGCAAATCAAGTCAAATGTTGGTTTTGTGAGAGTGGAAAACCGGAGTACTCGGAGGGAAACCTCTCGGTGCAGAGAAGAAAACCAACAAACTCATCCCACATATGACTCCTGGGAAGCGAGTGCTCTCACCACTACGCCACCCCTGCACCCCGAAGTGTCGAACCGGAGTACATTGCTCCAATTCGCTATGTTGTATCGGTGTAATTACGTCGATCGTCAGATGAAACCAGTTGATCCAACATACACCGGCAGGGTTATTGTCCACGGTTGCTTGCTTAAAAACTGTGTAAAACTAGACTTGACGTCGTATTTCGGCTTCTCTGAAGATACCTGGTTTCTAGGGTTACAAAGTAAGGTACTTTATTTAAAATAAACCCGGTTCACATTCAAAGTAGAACTCTGGATTTCGTGTAGCCTTATCAGTTACGTCCCTAGTATGAACCCGCCAGGAGACCTCTTTCATAATGGCAGCTAAATAAAATATTCTTTTGTCTTAATGCTAATAAGCCTTTCTATCCTCGCTACAACGAGCAAATTTCAAAAGGATATTTACTTCAAAATGAGGACAGTTACGTTGGTCTAATTGACACAAATACAATAAAATGCAAAGGTGGTCGTCATTTATGAAAGTGGTCTAATATATTCTTGATACAATCCCAAATCACAACGGTAAGTTCAAATTTCACGTATTTCAAAGAATTTATACGAGCTGACAAAGAGAAACTTATCTCTTTTTACCTTTGATCTCACGTAATGTTTCGATGACAATCGGTGTATCTGGGTCGACGTCTCCAGACAACTTGTCAACCAGGGACTGCACCAACACGGGATGATTGGCTGGGAAGATTGCCACATGGTCCCCAGGTTTGTATTGCAACTCATCGGTATTGTTTGTTTTCAGTTTTACTAAAATTGTCGATCGACTGGTTGATAAAAAAGAAAAAAAAAAGATGCAGTCATTTTTTTACGCGTGACGATGATAGAGGATTTGGTGGCTTAAGCCGAAACGAAGATTCTCCATTCTGATTGGCTAAGAAAAATGCAGTTTCCAGGTAACACGGTGAGAGAAAGACGTAATTGGGTGCAAAAAAGTAACAAACCATTCTGGTTGGTCAATGATCAAAGACAGTCACAGATTGCCAATCAAATGCGATCCTTCTTCTTCATTACGACAATCTAACTCTTATCTAAATGATTTTTCTCGTGTAATGTGGAATAAATGAGTACTTGTATTTTTTTTCAAAGACCACAAATTGCACTCGCCCTCGCCGGAGCTCGTGCAACTTTTTTTTGTCTTTGAAAAATTTACTAGTGCTTATTTATGAAATTGCACTCGAAATCGTGTGTTACCTATACAAATGTTGTACTAATTGTCCAGGAACTGAACAAACGCCATGGAGGAGTAGAAAGAGACAAACCTCAAGTTTGGTTATTCCACAAAGTTGTTTAGCAGAGGACGACGAAGAACTTTAAGGTAAGCAGAGCCCTTTCCTTTTAGTTATTAATCCTATTGTTTTGAGAGTTCTTTAGGGAGCTTAAGCAAGGACGAAGAAGACGGTTAGGAGAACGCCATGAAACAAGGGGTTTAAGGTGATTCCCTGGTTTTGCATTGTGCAACCCTACTGCACATAATTTCTTGCGTCATTGGCGCGCGCAGTAGCATGGGCACATTGAAAAAAGGGCGGATTTTCATTGACACCGAGCGTAATCTGTCAAGGATTGTTATTTTCTCCTGAACAAGTACGGTGACCCCCATTTTTTATTTCATATATTTTCTGAGAACGCTGTCTTCATAGAGTAGTGAAAAAATCAGAAAAAATATATGACCAGCCAGTTTTTTGGTAATTTCATAAAATTGTAGGAAAGGAGCCGCCATTACGAGTCCAACAGCCCACATTCAAGTTAAATCTATTTTGGAGCGTTAAGTAACACAAGGGCGTTCAAATACACTTTTCAGGTACGTACTCGAATTAACCATATATAGAATGACGTTGGATTACATCTATAAAATCGAACTAATTAAAATTTGTCCAACATTGGGAGTGCGCAGCAATAATTGTCAAAGTAGCTCAAATAGCCGTATTTGTCAGCGTCGAACAAGGAAAATGAGCACGGTGACCCCACTTTTTTATTACGTATACATCTTTATCATCTCCTTGACATGATACAACAGTGTGCGAAGTTCTTCATTGGAAATCTATGACAAATTCTATGAATTTTGAATCACCTCAATGAACAAAAACAAAGGATCTGCACTCCCTGCACGTGCGTTTTATTGTAGTTTGGTACATTTCTAGCTGTTAGCTGTTCTCGTCCTCACAAAGACGTGAAATGACCAAATTTGAGGTCATGCGGAGCCGGAAGACGGCGAGCACCTGACGATGAATTTTTGATTTTGTCTACACCGTTCATACCAATTTCATTCGTGTAATGTTGATACACACATTCCACGCCGAACGACTTGGAATAATGGCTATATTATTAAAATGACGGGAAATAGTATTTTTTGACAACATTCTCGTTTCCGTTTCCGTCGTCGTAGTCCCTAACGACGACGCTAAGTTCATTGACGACGACTGCGATGGCAATGACGATGATAATGATTCTGACGACGACATTGATGACGATGACAATGACGATGATGGCGATAAAAAAATGAATTTCTTCTCAGACTCTCAAACACAGAAACCAACCTTGAATCTGCAGACTGCAGATTTTTAACGGACGTCAAAGTCGCAGGTCGCACTGTTTTACCGCAGATGTGGGACAAGCCTACAACACCAAAGAAAGACAAAATCACCTTTTCCGTAATTCACTTCAGTAAGAATAAAAATTCAGTTCAGTAAGAATAACAAAGCTGAACAGTTAATGCCAAACTTCGCATTGTAACACAGGGACATTTCGCGCATGGGTAGAAGGAAACGCGCAAGAAGAGCGCGTGTGTTTCCTCTTGAATACACTCTAACAGTCTAGAGTATAGAGCAGATGATAAAGCAAATGAGGATATTCCAGAGCTTGCACTCCCCTCGCTCCCCTCTAGCCTATTGAATGCTATGTGACTACAGCATACCACACCTTCATCCAGTTGTGGTGTTTGTTCTTTATCTGCTAACGCACTCTTGGAAAGGCGAAAGCGGCCTGGTACCCAGCCACTTTGAACAGTGTCTAAAGAATGAGTCGCTTCTTTGGTGGCCTCATCATTGATGCAGAAGGCGTCACATGCGGCCTGGAAACGAGAACAGCAGCAAGATACTTATATAAAATTTGTTTGGAATTACCAGCGCCAAACGAAGACAGTGGTTATAAGTCCACTGAATACTGAATACACATGGGCCGAATTGGAATTTGGGAAACGTTAGTTTTGAAGAGACAAAAAAAAAAAAATCAGATTAAAGAAAGAATACTATTTCGTGAAAAAACCGACAGGAATCTACAATAACGAGATATGACCACGGATTTTTGCTTTCATGCAGAAGGGTCTTAAAATCACGCATTTATTTCATCTTTCTTCCTTGCTGCAGCGATAACAACACGCCATATCTCAAAGCGAAACGCGCCATTTTTTTCTCTCTCGGCGTTTTTTTTTTTCAGAAGGAATTGAGCCATAAAGTGTCTTCCGCCTACAAGCCTTATTACCTGAAATACAGCTCTGGCCCAGTCTTTAAATGACTCCTCTTGTCCACACAACTCGTCTCCTTCTCCCATTTTCATGACTGGTTCCCCGCCAAGTTCTTGAATAATCTTGTCTAGGGAACGCGCAAAAGCACAGAAGTTTGGGTAGGCCTTTGATCCAAGGCCGAATACAGAGTACCTAGCAAACAAAAAGGATTAAAAAGGTAAGCTTGTAAGCTAGCTACCTATACTGAGTGGGGAATTTATCCAGTGCTCACACTCATAGCTCAGTCTGGTTTCTGAATGATGCAGTGTCCTAAACCGGAACATGGGAAAGGGGCGCGGGGTAATCTCCCGTTTCTACAATTTACTGTTAACTGAATAACAAGCAGTATGGCCAAAGTCTTCCGAGCAGTAATGTAAGCTAGTCGTGAAAAGCCCCGGGGGGAGTGGTGACAAATGTAAGTCACTTCACTTCATCTCCTGCTTCATGTTTCCCGGCATTTTCTCGAAGACTGAGCAGCAATGGCTAAGCTAAATGTTAAATCCTAAATAAACCAGTCGAACATTCTTGAGCAACATTGGCATGTTATGTTCTATACAAGTTGGGCAACATTGCTCATTTGATTGGACGGGCGATGGTCCGAAGCACCCGCCAGCAGCCCGTGGTTCATGTCTGTATGTGGGGCATTTGACACAGTTACACATTAGTAAGACTCGGCTTCCCTAAGACTTGTTTCAAAGAGACGTTTCAATACAATGTTATCAAAACATGACTGATCGGATTGCTGGGTATCTCCACTAGACTTCAATAAATACTATATAGGTAAACAATACTGAATTCCCGACTATTTTCTGAAGCCGAGTACCTTTCTTTATTGAGGTGTATTTGGTCCCCTGGTTCACTCAGTTGAAACTGAAACAAACAGTGCCTTTAATCACGAGTAAATAAATACGTGCCACACCTCCACTTAACATCTCTTTCTCACCTGAGACTTGCCAAAGGCTGGCCGTCTTTCTTCAAATTAAGGCGCTTTTCTCTCTCCTTTTGAATTAAAAGACTGCTGATCTGCCAAAGTTTTTTGCGAGAAGTCTCCGTACTAAAGAAAATAAAAAGCATGTTAGCTTCAGCCGAGACTAAACGGATATATTAGTTTAACATTATACAATGTGATGTCTTTCCATTTTTCTTTTATTTTCTGAAATTACCCGGTGAGTTTCCTTAAAAATTACCACGCTGTCGTGAATTTCAAAATATGGATGACACCTGGCGATTGATTATGGGCAAAAATAAAAATTAACAGGTTTGACAAGTCGAAACTGGACGGACTCATGAATCCGTTTCTTTGGGTGAACGGCATGATTATTCCAAGGGTGAGGGGAAGGGGGTGGAGGGTACAATAGCTGAAACAAACCAAAACAAATGCTAACAAAAATGCTAACCTTAGGCCTAAACAATATGCTTTAGATAATGTTTAGGCCTAAGGTTAGTATTTTGTAAAGGTTTGGGTTGTTTCAGCTACTGTACCCTTCACCCCGTACCCCCTACCCCTCACCCCCGGAATAGACGTCATGCCGTGAATGAGCGGCAAATCAAAGAAAGTCTAGGCGACTGGAATATTCTCGCAGGGTATTCTGAAATTTCTGTAGTAATAAAAAGCGGTATGCCTTACGTTTTTTCCGTCGGTCTAGATAAGCTTGGCTTAAAAGAGGGCGGATATTTGTAATTTCTAACTGATGAAACAACAAGTCAACCAATTACCCATGGTGGCAGAAAATGCAAAGGTAACAAAATTCATTTGAGCACAACTACAAATAAACAAAGACACCCACCCGACTGCTGGATGTCGGAGCTCGTACAAATATCGAGCAAATCCCTGAAAAACATAAGGGAAGCAAATATAGACGGTAAGTTGCATTTGACGACCGTTTACTTTATGCTTCATGCTGGTCTTCGTATAAAATAACTAATTGAACGAAGTCAACTGATTCACCTCTCCATTCTCGGGTGGATCTCCATTTCCAAAGGTGCTGGTCACGATTAAGACAAGCTGCTCATTTTCTATGTCGGGATACGAATACTCTTCCATACACATAATCTGAAATAAAGCAATCGAACTGCATGAAATGACGAATTTTAGCATCAACAACTTGGGCAGAATCGGAAAAAGAGAACGAACACTGACCGTTCCCTTCAGGAGTCCCGGCGGCATATGACCCTTCGATAACTGGTTCGTATGCTCCGCAACGGAGTTAGAGGAAACTCATGGGGACTATATTTAACAATTATTCCATAAGCGCGCGTTGGACATGAGATGGTAAATAGCCAACGAGGCGCGTAGCGCCGAGTTGGCTATAACCAGTCTCATATCCAACAAGCGCGAATGGAATAATTGTTTTATTAAATTCGTTCAACTCCAAAAATTTGGAAGTACGAAATACGAGCGGCTAGCAAATCCGAGCGAAATCGAAAAAAACTTGATGAGAACTGATGTGATGTTGTGTAATACCTTGTTGTCAGACAGACGCAGGCTCATCACAAAAACATTTCTTGCCTTTTCGCGTACTTCTAAATGTCCGAATTAATCCAAACTTTCCTCAAAAAAAGTTCTTTTTCTCCTTTTTGGCTTTATTCAAAGAGAAATTTGGCATTCCGACGAAAACATTTTTAGTTTAGCAACGCTTAACGCAATCATTTACCATATAAGGTCAAACCAAGGTATATGAGCTGATAACCGAGATTGAGTGAACCAATCAGAGCTCGCGAAATGCATTATCCAAGGTTGAGAATTTAATAAAAACTGGAATCAGGTGACAATCAACAATTGCCACCGTTTCAAAAAATTGGCAGTCCTAGCAGCAAGATAGGATGATGTTAAGCTGAACCTCGTTTAAAATAGAAAATGGTTTCAACCTGGGAGTTACACACCTCGATGGAATTTGATCGTTTGTGTGAAAGGAGTCCTGAGAAGGACTGTTGGCAGTCAGCCTGTGCGGAAGTCACTTGACTCTGAAGACCACTTCCGCTAAGGTTGTCGAAACATCAGTCACGGCCAACAGTCCTAGCTGCTCAGGACTCCTTTCACTAAATCGACGTATAAGAACCTAATTTAATACCTTAATACTCCGTGGAAGAGCATCGAAACTCGCAATCGAAGGCTAAAGGGGTTTAGTTTCTAGAGAAACTGTGGTGCTTCGTCGGTGGAGAAGTGAAACAAAAAAATGGGAAATTCACTCTGACGACGTGCTAACGCTCGAAACGTCGAATTTTCTTACGGTGGTCCATTTATTACACCGACTCAATCGACAAACTCATTTCGAAGAGTCAAAGGATCTACTCCCTGTCGCAGATGCTAATAAATTAATCATGCCATTATTTTACCAGGCTTGAATTTTATGATCTCAGTTACTACAGTATCAGAAATAGTGAACTTTACATCTCTATCCTTTTGGGTTTTTATCAGACTTTTGAGTCGCGCAAGTCATAGACGAAGTAGCCTTCGCACAGGTGCTCCGTGCATGGAATGGCGGGCGGTCAACGGCTCCATTTCTCAGCTCGCTCCAATTCCCCAGCTGTTGACCGCGCGCCATTCAATCCACGGAGAGCCTGTGCGCGGGCTACAGAAGAGGGACCTATCTCAAAGCTCAGATATAAGTATCTAGCGCCAGTGGTTCGAAGGGTGGATAGGGCTTTTCACTGGATAAATTACTATCCACTGGATAACTCAATTGGTTTTGCTAGTGTTTATCCCCTGGATAGTGCTTTATCCGGTGGATAGCGTTATCCACCTTTTGAACAACTGAGGCCTGGACTACAATGGTAGAGTTATTACGGTAATAAGTATATGTAATCGCATCATGGGCCCGAGGGCAATTAAGGATTAATTTGACGCGTATTTTCATAGTTTTCACAAAATTGCCCGAGTCGCGAAGCGACGAGGGCAATTTGGAGAATTTTGAAAATACAAGTGAAATTAATCCTTAATTTCACGAGGGCACTTGAGATTACTTTTTTATCACATAAAGGACAAATTATCGAGGGCGAGCGCTTCGTTAAGCTTTGGTACTTCGTAGCTTTCAAGTTGCTCATTTTTTCCTCTCGGCTTTGCCCATTGTTGGAAAATAGTTAGTCCAGTAGTCCGTACTTCTTTTTTTGTTTTTGTTCTCACTTGTGTTTCTTAGTTCGTCAATAAACTCTTCGTCGGTTTCAACAAAACGGGAAGCCATTGTTGCAGAAAATTTTAATCAGCAACAAATCTTAGCAATAACCTCGTTGCTAAGCAACTTTAAACCAATCAGGATCAAGTAATCATGCCGTCTTGATTACCAAAAGTGCCCTCGTAATTAAGAAAAAATGGCCTCTGTCTCAGCCAATCAGCATTCAGTAATTTTGCCCCATATGTGATAAAGAAAGTAATTAGGAGGACAGCCATTTGACTTTCACAACCCCTTACACAACGTACATTGTCCTCACCTTGGGATCAAAAGCATACGAGAACAGGTCTCCCAACATCTTAGCGTATCGTTCAGATTTGCCAGTTTCTGTGGCATAAAGAATAATTGCTTTTTGTCTCTTCGCCAGTGCTTTGCTCATCATTTTGGCAGTGAACTTGACTACCCTGAGGAAAAGAAACAAAGCTAAATAGTTCAAGAACGTGAAATATACACAAAACAGAGGCGACTTTATGGATACGAAATAGCAAATAGCCAACAGGGGGTAAAGGCCAATAAAGAGACTCACGATTTTTATTAAAATGTGCTTTGTTTGCACATTTTTAGTGTCGACGAAACTTAAACTTAAACTCCCGCTCAGTAATTTTAAGCCAATAGCACCCATTTTTCGTACTAAGTCAAACTTGCAATCTTGGAGAAACCAGACTTCCCCCCAAACTCACACCCACAAGCCTAGGGATGTGCGCCAGAGAGGGGTGGTTGCCTTGAAATGTCCAATATTGTAGGTTTCGTGGCTGGAAACCGAGATTCAATGAACCCATGAGAAAAACCAGAAATCGACAATCCAAGCTTAAGAATCCGCAGTATTTTCACCAATCTCATAATGCAGTTCATTTTGGGGTTGTTATTTTCGTTAAAACAATGGATATCAAGTTCACTGAAGCATGATACAGCCCCAAGAGTAAATAACTTGTATTGTTTTTATGTACAGAACCTCCCCCACCCAAAAAAACGTATTGCATTATGGGGTGGTGGAAATAGCCCATTTCTAAAGTCGAGGTCACAAAAAAGTCAAGTCCTGTAAATTAGCTCTGGTTCGCTCGGGGCTGAGGTAATCCTTGTGTTAATGCGTTTTTTTCCAGTTATGGTTTGTTTAAGTAATGTTACTGAATGACGACGACTCAAGGCACGAGGCGTTAAAATTTTTACTTACTTCGCTACTTCCTTGAATGACGCTTTCTTTTTCAAAGCATCGTTAGCTTCACCTTTTTGCAATTTATGGTGTTTCCAAGGATCGTCCTGGAAGTACAAACATAAACAAGAAATCTTATAACCATGAAAGGAACTCTAAACCAGGAGCTTAAAACTCCAATACTTAGTCTATCAGTAACGGAACTTTCACAGATCAAGCTATTTTTGGACGAGTTCTTAAATAAGACTTGGCTTGCACGAGTGACCATTCTCAATCTCAGGGGTATTTATTTCTCACCCAAGACTTGTGATTGGCTGGAAAGGCGTGGTTTCGCTGGAATATCAATCTAAAAGGAACTCGGTCTGTAAAAACGCCGTTCCACAAACACAATGAAGTTTTTCTCTTTTAGTCAGGGGCTCCTGCCATGATGAAACAGCTTTGATGCCTCAAGACTTAACTGAATTAAGAATGACCAAAAATTGGAATTCTTTCACAGGACAAAGTCTGCAAAAAATATTTTTAATATTGAGCCCATGAAGTTCAATTATCACCATCACCATAATCATCATCATCATTATCACCATCATCATTCATCACCATCCTCATCGTCAGCATTATTATTATTATTATTATTATTATTATAATTATTTATAGTTGCAAGAAATTAAGTCAATATTGTTTGCCGGCAGGTACTTTTCATCCTTGAACTATCCTATCAGTCACGACTGTCCAATTACGAGCTTTCAGTCCTTTCAATCGATAGTATACTGCCGCGTTTACGTGAGTGCACGCTGCAGGCGATTACTTCAAGGGCTACATATTTGCCTATTTATTTGTTTCAAAATTGATTTTGAGGCGTCAATTACCTGATATTCATAACTTGGCTTCAAACAGTAGTTTAACATTTCCTGTTAACAAGAACACAATCACGCAGTTTATTACTATGATGGCAATCGAATACACCATACCTACTGTCACAACTTACAGTTTACGTTTTAAAACACAATACATAAGTTCTCCAAAGAAGTTAACACTAGAAAATACTATTATTCTTTTAATGAGCGTGAAAACGCAAATTTAAAAAAAATGTAAAAAAAGAAATGAATCAAACCTGATGAAAAACACCTGTAGCGCTGCCCGACATTGGAGGCACAATCCAGACCCAATCCCCTGGACATCCTCCGCGGAGTTTAACCTGTTACGTCAAAATAGGAAAATATTGCTCATAAAATCCAGCTTAATTAACAATTGTTCCACGAGCGCGCGTTGGGTATGAGATGGTTAATAGCCAACGAGGCACGTAGCGCCGAGCTGACCATTACCAGTCTCATATCCAACAAGCGCAAATAGAATAATTGTTTTACTAAATTTTCTTTAAAATGCTGAAAGCTTGGACACTTGAAACTTAAAGAAAATCAGTTGCCAGCTTGGCAACACTTGACGCAATCAATTTCCATATTCGCTTCCAAAACAAAACGTATCATCGTAACTAATAGTGGTTCAGTACTGACCTCATTTTCAACGTGTTTTAAGAAAGAGTCTGAACAACTATGGTGATCAATGATGGTAACTCCAGCTTCCTGGAAGAAAAAAAATGTCACCCACATCATCAAGGCACATTCCGGCCAAGATATAAAGTTTTAAGAATCCCAACATACGGAAGTGCATAAACACAGTCAAGGAAACAAACCAGGGACGAACCACAGCAACTTCATTTAGGGATCAGGGGCCCGTTTCTGGAAAGTCCCGAAACTTTACGGGCCGTCTTCGGGTGTCACAATTCCCTTTGTATCTCAAGAACGGAGAGGATTTAATTCGTCAGACTTCACAGCTATTTTTCATTTTGTTGCCTAGAAAACATGTTAAAAGATCGGCTTTCTAAAACAAGCAGTTGGCAATTCCACAAATGGGAAGTCCCGAAACTTTACGGGCCATTTTCGGGTGTCACAATTTCTTTTGTAACTCAAGAACGGAGAGCATTTAATTTGTCAAACTTCACAGTTATTTTTCTTTTTGTTACCTTGAAAACATGTTAAAAGGTCGGCTTTCCAAAACAAGCGGTTGGCAATTTCACAGATGGCTTTTCGGGGCCGAAAAGTTTCCGGGACCTTTGAGAAACGGGCCCCAGGGCCCGGTTGTTCGAAAGCCGATTAACTTAATCCAGGATTAGTGTAAACCTTTGTTTCATGTTTGCAACATTTTGGTGAAAGTTTCTTTTGCTTACTTTTGTTTTTCAAGATTGTCTTCTTCTAGTGTAAAGTTTTGTCGAATATCAGCGTTGAACAGCATTTGACCCGGGTTCAACCCCTGCCCTCGGGTCACATGCGGACTGAGTTTCAGTTGATCTCAATCTGACTCTGAGAGTTTTTCTCTGGGTACTTCGGTTTTCCTCCCTCTTCAGCAATTACATCCGGCTGAGTGCGGTATCTCTGGTATCCTTCCCTTTCATTGAATGAACTAAATAAAGTTGCTATTATTGATATATTTTTTAAAAAGTTGCTATTATTTAGAGACAACCTGATTGGCGTGTCGTGTTTCAAACCTGAAAGCTGTGTAACACTGCCAGATTTATTTCCACCATGGCAAAGTCTTTCCAGAGAGAAGTTGGGCTCTTTGTGTCAAGCCCCATCCTCTTCGCTACAGGCTGTCAGGGGTATAAAACGAACACAACAATATCAGTTGAATTATTATTCACGAGCTTCAACGTTTGTAGCTTGATAAGTTTCACTTGGTTCCCTTCAAAATCGTTCAGTGAGAATAAGCAGATAAACAGAAATTTGCAATTGCCAATGATAGAACGTCACTGCAAAATGATGTAATCATCTCACCTTTGAGGGGGCTGTTTAGCACTGTTTTTTTGGCCTGAAAGGAGTTGCAACCCACAAAACTGCCCATAGGGTAATCTGGGGCGTTATACTTGAACTAGATTTCAAGCGTTGTCAACCTCAAATCACTGGAGGAAGCTACCACTCATTACCCTTCCTTACAACAAAGAAAAAGTTGTTTGTTTCTTGAATAAAACCATTTTATCTGACCTACCTCCAGCATGTTGTAACGGACTGGATCACCAAAATCGCGTGCACCAATTTCTGTCACCATGTACCTAACAAATATAATAAAAATGCCTTAACAAAGAAGTTAAAATCACACAAGAAACGATTTCGAGACGAGTTAACTCGCTCTGCCACGTGAGATAAAAAACACATGGAAATAGCCTTTACTCATTCAATATAATATTTAAAGCTTGGTGCTTCTGCGGCCTTGTGAATACAGTAACAGTTCATATGAAAATAAGAGGCTACGGGTAGCCTACACTTTGTTCAACAGATTTTAGCCGATTACCCTTAAATTTTAAAAGTGTTGCAGCGTTTTTTTAAATATTTGTCAGTACCTTGTATCGTTGTTTAGCTGAGTGTTTACTCATTTATGTTCAGTTCGCCATCGTTATCTTATACCCGTGTTTCATATCCAGTTCATACGGTTAGCCATACGCAGAGAGTGGGGTTGAATTCTGGAGCAACGGAAGCAGATCAAGTGGGTGACCAGAAACGAGATTTTAACCGGAAGTTACTGCATGCAAATCCACCTCCTTTAAAACTGTGGCGTAACTATAGAATTTGTCAGTTCACTCTCTTTCTAAATGGACGATCAGTGTGAAACAGGTGATACTATTCTTACCATCCATTGAAAGGGCAGGCAGGAAACTCTACTCCTCCAACGTCAAGCATCAAACAAGATACTGCGGGTAAGGCGTACCATCGCAAACCAAGTTCTTCAAACCAAGGATACCTTGAAAAACGCAAAAGAAAATAACGAAATTCGAATGTCA
>NC_090879.1:1976793-1979293 GCF_036669935.1 Montipora foliosa
TTTGTTTTACTGCCTGAGACAATTCTCTAATGAGATTCAATGAAGCTAGCCGGCATTGAGACCAATTACCAAGAAATTCTTTTCTCAGTCAATCCTGGTCAGAACTGTTGGGACAATTCCCGCTTTTTCCCTTCCCCCCATGACAATGTTGATTTTTCACGGTCTCCGAAATCAAGATCCGTTCATCGATCGCTCGCATGTTTCAACATTGTCTGGGGGCAAGAGGGGCCGCGAAAAAGGCAGCGAAAGAAAAACACGCGTTGCTCATAAAACAATGGAAGCATGTAGCAAATTCTCTACTTTTCGCCCAAAAATTGACTAGTGTCCCAAAGTCTTTTGACCCGGATTGTAGAGATACTTCTTTAACAAAAAACGCATTGAGAGATGTGTGAAAAGTATTCAATAGTTTCATTGAAATTTTATCTTGTATCAGTTGTGTCGACGTGGTTTTCGCCTCAAAATTTGCATGCCTTGTTGAAATGCCCAGCTTTTTGTGTGTGAGAGCAAAACTTTATTTGAATTCATAATTTATAATACGAATTTATGAATTTATGAATTTATTAATGAATTTATAATATTTCATTCATCGAGTCCTTCCACGGGAACACATGAGCCCAACAAATAGGCCAGTTTCGCATTCTAACGGTTGGACTGGATCTACAATACTCGTCAAAAATCTTGAAACACTTGTGTCTGTTTCCTCTTCCCCAATGTTGATTTGGGTATCACAGTGGTCTCAGTGCTTCAAAACACGTGTGGCTCAACATTGGGGAGGGAGAAGGCACATTTCGGGGGGGAAAACAGTGTGAAGTAGAAATCTCAAAGTTTTTTTTCCAGAAAATTCGAGAGAAACGGTGTCTGTTTCAACAATTTATGACGAGTATTGTAGCATGAAATGGAGGCTAATGCGGGCAAATTAATTTACATTTGAAAAGATTTCCCCGCATTAGCCTCCATTCCATGCTAGATCCAATCCAGCCGTGAGAATAGGCCATTTTCGAAATATCAAATATTCAGCTTGATAGTGAGGCAGTGAGGACAAAAACAATAGAAACACGTTGGAATGAATGTGAAAAATATTTGCATATCATCCGCTTTCCTTTGTGTTTGTCCTCAGAGCCTCTCTTTCCAGCTGAATTTTAATATATCGAAAAAGGCCTATTCGAAAATGGTCTATTGACCTGCTCCCAACTGAGTGGCTTCACTGCACAGGGATTGCAGAGGTCATGGGATAGAATCCCATTGGAGAGAGCCACTTAAGTTTTCGAGGTGTCTATAATTACGAGACAATTGCCTAAATTGTCCAGATATGTGAGAGGACTACTTCGTCTATAACCCGCACTTCGAATATATGCACATTTATTTCATTCAAGATTCAGCTACACTAACTTTAGGGCCTGATTACATGGGGAGTTTCAGCCCAGGCTGAAATTTCGCTCGTCTCCGGGCTGAAATTTTGTTGCAATGACATGATGAATTTCAGCCCGGGCGCAAAACGCAAATTTCCGTGCAAATTTACTAAGATGCGAAAACACAATTAATGCGCATGTTCACCTTCCTTTTTTAGCCCAGGCTGAAATTTCATTTCGATCACATGGACTCTGCGTGTAATTTTCAGCTCGTTTGGCCGGGCTGAAAATCCTAGCCCTGTTTCTGAAACCGGGCTAGGGTTTTTAGCCCAGGCTGTAATTCAGCCCGGGCTGAAACCTGCTCCATGAAATCGCCACTTTCATTTCAAGAGGATTTCTTGCAGAACCTGGACTGAAATCTCAGCCCTGCTAACCGGCTGAAATTTCAGCCCGGGCTGACCGATTCTTCATGTAATCAAGCCCTAATTTAAATGAAACCTGCACTCCAACAGAAACATAACTTCAAACAACAGGAAATAATGTAAACAATAAAATTTGTTTGATTTTTTTTTTTCAAAGAACGCGTTTTCGACGGAAACAAAGGCTTTCAGAATCGGTCATTTTTGTTTGAAATTTCAAGGGCCCTGCCGGCTTAAATAACTGTGATGAGTTTTGATTGCCTATTGTTTTTTACCCAAAAGCTATCATTGTGTCGGAACAATAGGGCAAACGGAACTACTACCGTAAAGGGCAGCCGAAAATTTTGAAAGAGTAATAAGCTATGTTAAGATTATTATTTTTTTAAGATAAAAACGATTTGATTACAGACATTTCCTTCGGTTTAATTTATTCTTTCGAAGGAGTGGAGGTCACCTAAGGTTACGTACAATTCTACGCTTTAGTACTGACAGCAACAATGGCAAGACATTCAAAATCACCTCTGCTGTCTTTTGATGAAGCGTATCCGTTGTGAAAGTATTCGTCAGGAGGTTTTCTAGCTTGATGTACTTTGGTTGTTGATACTGTGAGTATGCTCCACTGACTGGACATTTCTGGACACCAACTGACCCATCAAACACATAACTTTCGTTGTCCTGATCAGTAATCTCCTGATGAGACTCAACAGTTTTATCTAAAGTTGGTTTGTCCTT
>NC_090879.1:1984293-1991793 GCF_036669935.1 Montipora foliosa
TAGAACTGTTGAGTCTCATCAGGAGATTACTGATCCAGACAACGAAAGTTATGTGTTTGATGGGTCATTGGCCAATGTTTGCAAAAACGTAATCCGCCTTCCTTGTACTCGTACATGTTCATTGCTGTGACTTTAACATCGTTAGTTCCCACGGCTTGCTCCCATCTAAAATTGTAGCTCAGTCGGTAGAGCAGCGGTGATCTAACCCGAAGGTCGTGGGTTCAATTCCCACCCTGGTCAGAGTTTTTCTCTGTCCTTGTGTGGGCCCACTTCCATTATTAGGGCTAACGCTCACATGGTTCATATGGGGTAGAAACTTAGCACTTCACATTACACTCTAATCAGTTAAGTCTGTTCAAAAATAAGTGCTACACGGTCAATGTTTGCAAAAATGTAATCCTTCCTTGTGTTCATGACAAGTCCGACGTTAGACTCAATTAATTTCGACGAAGTGTAATTTGGATAAACCAACATATGCGAAAAAATACTGAAAAAGGAAAGCAAAACTTACTGGTGTGTCCACTTGGCGAGTTCACAATGGTAATGGTAATGAATTTATATTGCGCATTTTCTATTGGTATATTCAAATGCGCTTTACAAGAAAGTGATCTATGGGGGAGATCGGACATCAGCATATACATATATAAAGTAGAGAAAAGGTTAGATCTTAAGGACGGTGCCTACTATGGTTATTGCGCACACGTTCTGCGCATCTCTAGATACTCGGATTTCCTATCGGGTGATGCTTACTAATACAGGGATATTTTTGCGCTGTTTAAAACTATCCGAAAAAAGTAGACCTTCGTAAGTACTCTTGGTATCCAAAAAGAAAATTGGGGGTAACCATGCATTTTTGAGAGATAATTAAGCTTCAATTTGAGAAAGAACGCCATAGATTGCTTTGTATTTTAAAGCTTTTTACAAAGATTATTCATGAATTATCTTTGAAAAATGCGTGGTTACCCCCAATTTTGTTTTTGGATTTCAATAACACTTGTTAAGATCTACAATTTCCTGCATAATCACACACCGGGGCAAAAATTTCTTTAATTAGTAGGCACCGTCCTTAAGGCCTGATCTTTTCCCTGTGACACGGTAACTAGAATTGAAAAGTTTCCTAAAAACTCCCGTTATATAATACGAACGAAAGATATTACTAATAAATTGTAAACGGGTAAAACACATCCGTTGTATTGTCCTGGGGAATAGTGCATGACTTAGCCTGAATACGACCTCGCATGGCAATCCGTAGGGAGCATGGGGGATGGGAAGGAATGGGGGGAGGGGTGAGACCGTTATAATAATAATGAACTTGATTTTAATGTCAGTCTACAAGCGCTGGGACACTAATTGGAGACACTGTACATTGTTAAATTAAAAATTGGCTTTTGATGAGAGAGGAAATCTCTCGGAGCAGAGCACTTAACTCACACTTGACACCGAGTCTGAGAATCAAGCTAGGGCCACATTGGAGCGAGGCAAGTGTTCTTCGTGACCACTGCGCCAGTCCTAATGTTGTCCTAATTTTCAGACGTTCTAATAGTAAGAATTTAATAAAGAGACTGGATCAGTTCGATTTCTTTCCTTTGCAGTTTGTTTCAGTCGTCACCCTTGCTTTAGAAGGGAAATAACCGGTTAAGAAGGTAATACATTGACGTGAGAATAGAAGGGTTCCCAGTTTAATTTTAGTTACCAAATTTCGTGACTTATGCGAGCTGAAAAAAGCCCTTCCACACAATCTGGTCATAAAAATCTGGTCGTAAATTTGAAAACCGCAGTCGAAATGAATTGATAATAACGATGATCAACCAAAAGACCGCAAAATAACAAAATGATTCACCATAAAATCTTCGCATGAAACGTCAGCATGCACAATGGTGTGTTTACTTCGACATTACTTGAGTCTAACAGTTAATAAAGAGAGCGTATGTGAAAAAACTGTCTGTACTTTATTATCATTTCCATCTTGAAACCCGATTATTTTGGACTAGAAACTGACAATCTGTTTGAGGAAAACTCGAGAGAAGAGGGTCAGTTCTTGTGCACAGAGGAACGAAAAAACAGTTTGATAAAACTATCCTGGTAGACAATCTATCGTAGATAGTTCACTTCGTTGCCTGGATAAATGTCGTTCTCTTGCCTACAAAAACTAATTATTCGAAAAAACTAGAAATGTCATCTGTTTTCACGTTTGAACCCAAATGATTCAATGAATTATCGTTCGTCTGTTAGTTGCAAAAAATTCAGCGAAATTCGGAACGCAAAAATGTGAAATTACTGCACATGTTATTGGACTCACCAAGTATGAAAAATTCTCCCCCGAAAAGCACCACAATGTGTCCAATGTGGCTGACTTTAGCGGCGCGATCTTGCTGAAAGCCCCTCAAGAAGTGATTTCGTCCGCGGTTAAAGTGTTTGTAAACGATCTAAATGGAAAATATGGTTTTTATATTAGAACCCAGATATCAAAATGGTATTATTATCTGTACTTGGAAATTTGTCACTTATAAGTTTCATTTGAACTTCACTTCTTACTCGTCAATGGCACAAGGAAGTAAGAGATGTTAAATGCAACATGGTCTCTTGAACTGTCTTGCATTCAGGGGAACAAATTAGGCCTAAATTAACGTGCTAAAAATTAAGATCAAACATAAATATTTCATAAGAAAGAGAATGTTCAAGAGAAAAAAACTGACCACTTTTTAACATGCATAAATCGAAACTGCATACGGACTTTCAAAACTGCTAAATTTAGCACTGAAGATATAGAAGATGAAATTTTCCACTTTAACAAAGTGTTTTTCGTATAAAAAGGCTACCGCTTTTCAAGAAAGAGATATTCAACACTGGCACTGAGACATGAGTTTCTCTCGTGGAATAAAATCCCACATGTACTTGCTGCGGCGGACAAAAAAAAATCGTTGCTTGCACTAATCATTCAAAAAATATATATATAAAAATAAATAAATAAAGGAAAGTCAGTTAAAAGAAAATATATTTTTGTGAAGCGGTTTCAAAAGTCTCTATAATGAAAATTTCAAAATGAAAATATTTACTACCAAAGGCTAATATGGCTAAATGGAATGAACTTGAAATTCTTAATTTTGGTCGGCAAAAAGTAAAACTTTTCGTTGCGGTTGTTTCTCATGAGTCTAGCAATTACCGAATTACACAGAGCATAAAATGCGATGAGCGAAATGCATTACTTCTTGTGAAAATTGCATTCTAGAAAACTGAAAAATTACATTACATGTAACAAAATCAAGGGGCACCGCTTTTAAGGGCGAAAACAATTTCAGCAAGTGCTTTATAGGCAAACGGCTAATCGAACCATGGCAATGTGTTCGATACGGATCCATCTTCGCCAAACGCAAGCATATTCTTTTATGATTTTCTTCCTTTCTACATAAAGAACTAATTAAATTTCCATTAACTTGAACATTATAACCTGTTTGAATAATTTCGTACCAATATGACGAAAAACGTTTTCTCTTTGCTGTTAAATACCGCTATCAAGATTTACCCGGCGACCATGTTGACAAGAAAAATAGCGTACTGTGCATCTCTAATAACGCTTACCTAGGTTAGACGTGGTATTGCTCGAACAGGTTATCGACTCGTGAAGAAGGTGCATTGATCTTAAGGACAAAATGGACTCAATCTTTATGTCCACTCACAGCTAATTGAACACTTGATTTTAATAAAAATTGATCAGTGTCTCGACATAATACACAGAAACGAAGCAACGATTGGGCAGAAACCAGTGCTTTTTCATTCTGCGGACAAAACACATTTTCTTTCAAATATTCTCAGGTGTTAATGAATTCAATCTCACGGCGATTCTCATATAAGCGTTGTTTAGAGATATATGTGCCTCACTGAATGGCCACCATCTTGGATCAAGCAAGCTTTTGGTTTACACGAGTTTCGTAAGTTGCTTAATTGAGCACCCGACTTGAAGATCTTTCCATGATCATTGAAAAAAATTGAAAGAAAAATAAAATAGAGTTACAAGCGTAGTTGAATGACCTCGAAAATGGAAGCTACAATAGTTGCCAGAGCCACCGCTGAAACCCGAATCCTCAAGGTTTCAAATGCAGCGACGGAACCAAACGACGGCCTGATTGCGTTTGTAGACGTACCTAGAGTATAAGCAAACGGAAGTGGCAAGTTGAAGTGTGGCGTTTTCTATTTTAAATTTCTTTGGCGTTACCACATTTGCATTGCTAAGTGTCTATTTTTATAGCGATGTTTGGAAGGGTCAGGACGCAGCTATTGGAACGGCTCTTGTAATTCGTCCCGGAAATAGGCGTAAAAGAAAATGGAGCCTACTTCTTAGACACAAGACAACTGCATCCTTACCCTGCGAGCAGAGTCTCTTCGATCTTCCTACTGTAGAAAAGTCGGGAAGGGGAAGAAGACTCTGCCACCTCGACCTTCTTTGATTTGCCGCTCGTCCAAAGAAATGCATGAGTAGGCAGTCTAGTTTCGACTGATCAACAATTGTTTAATTATCGGCCATGATCCATCGCGGCATCAATATTTTTTAAAATTAACTGTCTAAATTCCCATGAGTATTTCCTCTGTATGTCGGTTACAGAAACTAGTCTGCCTGAAACGTAAGAATTTTTCAATAAAAAATGAAATGGCAATGTCAAAGTATTATTAACTATCTCGAGTTTCCAAGGAAATCATTGTTTCCTTGGTTGTCGTGTGTTTGCCAGAGTTGTTCGAAAATATCCCGGCTGTTTGTTTTGTGGTTACTGGTCACGCGTTACTGACACCGAATGCATTTGAGTTTTTAATGCATGCTCAAGCGAAATGTGGAGGCGGCTGGCAGAGTCTTCTTCCTCTTCCCGACTTATCTAGGAAGATCAAAGAGACTCTGCTCGGAAGGTACTGCATCATATACCGCTCCATTGAAAATAGAGCTGTGTGGTAGCTACCCTAGAATACGGAAAGTCGACTTTCACTTCCACTTCTGATTTCCACCCGTTCTATGTTCGAACAAGACGCCTGGGTGGCATTTACTCCGGCCATTCAGGGAGTGAGTGGGCACGCAGTTGATTCATGTATTCAAACAGGTGCACAAAAATTACAGGCCATACAACTTAAGTGGGTATACACTCCAAACCACAGGCAGATTTGAAATAAAACTGTTATCGAAAAAATGTTTCTTGTACATGCAAGCCGCAAAGCTCGGGAGAACAAAAGATTCCTGACGATGCAGATTTCTGTTGACCATAAAAGTTTGTTTTTTTCTCAATTTCTACTCCAGATAGGTTTCATAAGAATATCAAGGAGTGGAATTTCACCGTTCTGTTTAAACTCAATGGTGAATTTAATGTTGTTGCGTCTTCCATTCAAGTAATGTAAAAATTCAAAGCATCGACGGTTTTCGTTATTCAGACCTGAATGGGAGACGCAACAACATTAAATTCACCATTGAGTTTGAACAGAACGGTGAAATTCCACTCCTTGATATGCTATGCTATATAGGGATGTAACAGACTTCGGTCTTTACAATTCACGATATCTCGCTGGACTTCATTCAGTAGTGATGTTTAACAAGTAAAGGCCCCTGAGGCTCGTCCGCCATACGAAGAAGATATCTTACTAAATTGAAATTTCACCATAACCCAAGGTAAAAGGTGTCTTGCCACTCATTCTCCACTTTGTGGTCTTGGAAATACATAATTGAATAGCGCTTTTGGGAAATCTTAAACCTAATTCATTCCACTGAAATCAAAACGGCCTATGATACTATCAAAACCGATATTCAGTAAAAAACAACCTTAAATGCAATTATACAAGCTGCGTTACCGTAAACACAACTGAGGCAACAATTAGGAGATAAAAATGTGCTGATAAACCGGGGAGTGGCATGGAAAACATCACCCAAATGGGCGGATTTCAGCTTGTTGTTTTGTTTCAAAACAAACCCTGCGAACGGCCTTTTTGTACGATACTATCGCCTTTGTGTCAAATAATATAAACAATTGAAGATGTGATTTTTCCCTCAGGTTTGTGTATTAAAAATAAATTAGTTGAGAAAACTGAATTCCCATTTTGCTCTTAGGTCAAGGGTTAAAGTGTACACCTTATTAAAATACTTATAATGCTTGGTGTATTACAAATATAATATTATTATTGCAAAAAAAAAAAATGAAAATGTCATTTGAAGTGCTTTTTTCTCTGTGTTTTACACGACAGCGATAAGAAATCCGATAGCGATAAACTAGACTTCAATGGGATGCTGAATCCATTTATAACACGCGAACTTTTGCATGTTATCAAATCAGGCGGCATTTGATATTTCGCATTTGGGCTATATTGACTCAAAATCACTGAGCGCATTAAAAAAAAAACCCTGTATGACAACTTGCACTTCAAAGGAATCAGCGAGCTATTTCTCTCGAATTACATCACACCAATCAAAGTTAATTAACACGAAGCTTAAAGCTTTATAGCAATTCTACTGAATAAACATAAATCATAATACTAACTGAATAGGTGAATAGAATTTCTAGAATTGTAACGACCTTAGAGTTTTCGAGGGTTCGAATTGTACCCTTTTCATTCACGATAAATACAGTGTTATATGAGCCTATGATATCAAAGGAGTTACGAAATCTATCCAAACTTTGAATGATGAATGTACAGGTCACACATTATATCAGAAAAATTGCCAGTAATCGCACTTTTAATTTTCCTTACCTTAATCTACCGATTATTGCGCATCGCTTATCCCCTTTTCAAAATGGCGAATTTCGCTCTGGGGCCATAACCGAGAGTCACCTGCAGTGCTCCTAACTTCGTAAAATCAAACCTTAAACTCCAGCGCTGAGGAGGAAATCAGTGAATTTGTTATTCGGCGTACCTAGACGACAATAGACAAAAAAAATGTTGTCTCACCCATCGATTTGCGCTGGCAGGCAGAAATTCAGTGTTTTTTTACGGCACACACAGCTTTTAACTACGGGAAGTGAAACACGAAAACTGGGATCACAGAAACGGTGCCGGCCATCACGATCTCATGACATGATTTGCACAAAGGTGATTAACATTTAACACTTGTATGAGCAAGGAATTAAAAGAAAAACAAATCGTGGTTAATCTGTCAAATACACAAACTATAATGAAACTTATCACAAATGTCACAATAATAATTATTCTTAACGACTTTGTAGGCCAAACGCCAGCATTCATTACAACAAAGCGGAATAACGTTCTCCTAAAAAATTACTGTCTCATTAACACATCCATCAGTTGGTTTCCAGAGGATTATTAATGTCTTCAAAGCACAGAATTATCGCATCCTTTCCTTTCTGTGAGGCTACAATACCAAGAAAAGCCCAATATAATTATATTTAGGCCCTTTTTCTCGAAATTATAGGTCAAACGCGCACGGTCATGTTTCAAAGACCGAAGTAATAAGGTTTGACTATGTAAGTTGGTTGAAATTTTGCGTTTTTCAACTGAATCCGAATACCAGGTACG
>NC_090879.1:1996793-2000823 GCF_036669935.1 Montipora foliosa
GAAGGAATAAAGTGGAAATTTGACCTGACAAGTGGATAGCCGAGTTACTTTGCATTTGATTGAAGGGAAGATAGCAAGCCCGAACAGTACAGGGAAACATTTGCCTATTAGTTTTGGATCTCAATGTACAGATTACACCGCAGAAACAATGGTGGCTTATCGCAAAATCATATGAATAGTTCTAGTTGTTGAATAATTAACATAGTTTATGTCCGTTATGTTAATAGTGAATAGTACCCTGTCCAGATTTAAAAAAATAGGAATCACAAACGTTGGCTTCTAGGGGGAATACTTTGTGGTTGCCAGACTGGATTCTAAACACGTTGTGTAGTGGGGACCGGATAAAGTCCCAAAAACTCCACAATTAAGACACCAACAAACACCCTATTCATGAAACACGATTAAAAAAACGACGCCACGGGGAGGGAACATGGGGGAGGGGGTTTCTCCTTATGGAAACTTTGACTTGAGGGTGGCCGGATGTAGCCGGCTGGGAGCACCTGGATACCCTTAGCCTATACCAGAGCTAGTGGTTCCGATGGAAGTTTTGCTTAACAACCCTAATACGTAGTACAGCGAGATAACACTCTCCAAATCACGTCCATTATCTACTAGCAAATAGCTGTTTTCCAGAAACTGACGGTCAACCAGTACAGTCTAAAAGCAAAAAGCCAAAAACAAAAACCTTATAACCAAACAACAGGAGCCCATCAAGGGGAGCCTCTTTCTCAACATCTCCTTGAGTCAACCCTTTCCGCGAGTAAGATTTGTTTTAAGAACGGCTTTTTCCCGCGAAAAGTATCATATTTCTGGTCGAGTAAACCGAGGAAAAGCGGAAAAATCATTAAAAAAATCATTCACATCATACCGATTTCTCAGCCTGAATCGTGTTGGGTTAACAACAATGACTTTCATAGCTCTGTTTATTGGCTCTTTCGAGACTGAGGGCGTGTGAAAACTTCCCCTGCGAGCTGTTCTAATAATAGACTCTAATCTTACTCGGGAAAGGGTTGACTCCAAGGCCAAGTATGGGAGATAGAGGCTCCCTTGATGGGCTCCTGACCACAATCACTTCTTTCTTGAAAAAAGGATATCCTTTATACTTGTCCAGTTGAATGCCAAGCACGGTACGTACACATTATCTAAGACAATAAATTGTTTAATTTTTAACCAGTATTAATACACACCGATTTTCCGTTTGAATCCCCGATTTTGACAGTTAATAACATCCAGTAGCGTTTTATGATGGTCATCTATCAAACACTGTTGACGGCTGGAGTCGTGAAAATTTAAACTTGCCTATTTCATTATTTTATTATTTTTGATGTAGTCAATTCCCTGGTTTCCTTAAACAATGGAAAGGTTACGTTTTTATTATACAAACGTTGGCCGTGTAGCACTTATATTTTTAAACAGAATTAACTGAAGAGAGTGTAAGTGTAAGGTGAAGTGCTATATTTCTATTCCCATATGAACCATGTGAACCACGGCCAGTTTGCACGGCCTGCCCCTGCCTGGTTTCTTTAGTCTAGTTAGTCTAGATAAAATCTTCAACCCCAATGGTCATTTTCGTGAAAAAATACCCTATTCTAGGACCCAACCGCTCGATTTATATACACTTATGACCATAAACAACACAGAGGGAATCATGGACTCTTAGAGTCGATAGACTAAACATCTGCTGAATAGCAACCCAATAACCCTTCACAGCGGCACATACCTATTGGTCGCCGATGTAGCAATATTGCGCGTTACAATACAAGACACCCCCCCCCCCGACACAACTATGATTTCGAATTATTCTGACAAATCTATGGGTTTCATAAAGTTCAAGCCCAGATTGAGCTTGGACAGATGTTTTTTTTCAACGATTTTTAGCTTTAGAGTATTCTTACCCATATCACTAGTATATAGTTGGACACTACAACTACCCCCGCTGTTAAGAACAGATGTGTTTGTCCACAGTTGACGTCATCAACATAGGTGTTTTGAATTTTTATCTATAGGAGGATGGAACGACGAATGACCTAGATAAAAGTCCTTTTGCAAGTTTCCAGCTCCATGGAAGTCTTTCCGTTTCGAAAATGCAGCATTTTGGAAATTTCCGAATTGTCACTTCACGTGACAATCCATGCGTTGTGCCCAGAAATTTCAACACGGAACCAATCTGGAATTCACTTAGCGATTAAAATGCTTACTTTTCGCGGCTCTTGAGATAAAATACACATGTTTGAACACATCTCTTAATGTACTTGAAAACGCTCAGACTGCTGAGATCATAGGCATAGGGACAATTTTTTCCGACCATAGAACTTTTGTACATCGGTGGTGCAACAAACATGGGTGGCTCCATACAAAAGTCTGTAAAGTTGCGTGAAACGCTTCGACCAAAATAACTCAGAAACATGATACCACACACACTGAGACCCGAGAATTGGTGAAGGGATTAATGAATTGTCTCCTACAACAGCCCAAAGTTTTTTGGCTTCATATCAATTGAACGGGTTTTCGATTTTATTTTTTTTGTTGCGTGTACAGTGGAAAACACGATTCTGTTGTACGCAAGAATTGAATGTGTCCAGGCGTGATGTAGGTGGTAACGCAATTTATATTGAAGAGGTGGAGAGAATGGTATCGATTCTGACTCCACGACAACACGAGGAATGAAAAATGAAATAGTTTATTAGGAGAGTACAGTAAGCCAACTGATGATAGCAAGTGCAAGAAAATCTAAATTAAACAAAGGAGGACTACAATATAACGAGCTAAGGGTCTTAGGGCAACAGACCGTGGAAACATAATGTACACCCCAGATACCAAAAACCGCCAAAAAACCATTCCTTATTTTGTGGCCAAAAAAGGAGGCAACGTAGCCTCATCTAATGCAGTGGTGATATTGACCCTCGAAGAAAAGGGGTATCGTACGTACCAACATTACCCTACCAGAAGGTTGTGAATGGGGTTAACCGACTAGCGACAAAGGTCTTAAAAAATACTACTGACTACCGACAAAACGAGGAAAAAATTACCGAGTGGCGACAAAAAAATTAACTGGAATTTACCGACAACCGAACAAAGGTCGAAAATTTTAACCGACAACCGAGAAAGTAATTGAATTTCAACCGACAACCGAACAGTGGACCCCCCATTCAGACCCTCCTACCATAATCAAAAAGGAAAAAAGGAAAGTCACAAGAAGGACTTAAGTGGTCGTAGAGTGGACAGAAAAATCACCCGCCAAAAACCCTAAATGAGTCAACCAAATCACATGACCGAACTAAAGCCTCTCAACCGTGCCGGCACGGTTACTCTTTTTTTGTAAACGTTTACACTTTCCAGAAACGAACGGAAAACGACGAAAAGCGTTTACAATTTTGAAAGATACAAACGGAGAACCAAGGACTACGTCAAACACTACTTCCTACTTCGTTTTACGTGGGACGCGTTGCTCTCTGCGTTTGCAGTCGGGATTGTTTAAACGCAGAAAAACTATTTGGAGCCTTGGAAAACGGAGCCTGCATGCAGAGAAGCCCAAGGTATAAAATTGGTGCCGACGGTTTGTTTTTCTTTGTATCCACAAATCGTTAACGTTTGTTTATTAGAGGCGACTTTCGAATGACCTTGAAAAGTGTTCAGCTCGCAATGTTTGTTTCGCGGAAAAATGCAATTGGCAACATTAAAACACAAGCTTCTCCTTATTCCCGCCCAGGAAACCCTTAAAAAAAAATAATGGTCAGTAAACAGATCAATTGCCCCAATCAACCGAATCGCTTTCCAGAAAGTTCCAGTTATGGAGAGATGACGTTGTGTTTCTGTATCCGCATTCTCTAAGCCAAGGAAAATTTCCACTCGATTGTTTTTGTTCGATAAGCCAATTAATTGCTTTGTATTATTTTTTTTTTGTTTTCGTTCTGTGTTCACGCTAATTTTCAAAGTTCATATAGGAAAATCCCTCTATGTTTGTGAAACGGACAGTGGTCACATGTACATACTACGTCCTACATATGTCATGGTCATTGTCAACCTTTCT
>NC_090879.1:2011831-2029331 GCF_036669935.1 Montipora foliosa
TTGACCTTATATGGTAAATGATTGCGTTAAGCGTTGCTAAACTAAAGGTGTTTTCGTCGGTATGCCAAATTTCTCTTTGAATAAAGCCAAAAAGGAGAAAAAAAACTTTTTTTGTGGAAAGTTTGGATCAATTCCGACGTTTAAAAGTACGCGAAAAGGCAAGAAATGTTTTTGTGATGAGCCTGCCTCTGTCTGACAACAAGGTATTACACAACATCGCATCAGTTGTCATCAAGTTTTTTTCGATTTCGCTCGGATTTGCTCGCTTCTTCCGCTCGTATTTCGTACTTCCAAATGTTTGGAGTTTAAGGAATTTAATAAAGCAATTATTCCATTCGCGCTTGTTGGATATGAGACTGGTTATAGCCAACTCGTTGGCTATTTACCATCTCATATCCAACGCGCGCTTATGGAATAATTGTTAAGTATTCATAATACTCCTAATCATATGCAAATTTGAAACATGCTTTAAAAATGCAGCCAATTAGGCCAAGTGGAAATATTTCGCGATGATTACGCAAGAGCAGTGTTATAAATAGCGAGCGGACTGTCAACTCCACTCACACTCAGTTTTCCAGCGGAACGAGGGGAAGGTCACTCTTGAAGTTCTTGTTGGCGGTACGACCCTCGCGATAGATGGTGGACGCAGACCCTGTACAACATCCAAACCCCGAATTGCTGGCGGCGCCGAATGCCGCACCCGATGAACCTGCTCCTGCAGAACAACTCTAGCCAGCCGGTCAAGCAACAGTTCCCGCTGTGAACCAACAGGAACTAGAAGTCATTATTCTTTTACCACATGGTCATGATTTACGTTCCCCATTGTTTCTTTCTTTTTCTTTCCTTTAAGAAACCATGAACCGTTTCTGACGATCCAACGGGGGCAAAGCAGCGCTAGAAACGCTAGTGGACAATGACTGGAATCGCCTAGGTGTGGTATTATTCGTAAAATGATGGCTCGTTAAAAGTCGAACGCTGATTACGGACGGAAGAAAGCGAGAAAGTCTATTGCTTTGTTTGTGCAATGATGGTTTGATGGAAATCGAACGTTAATTACGGACGGAAGAAGGCAACCAAATGTTTTGCTTTGCCCGTAGAATGATTTTTCGATGAAAGTCAAACGCTGTTTACAGACGGGAGTAAGTGAACAAATGTATTGCTTTGTTCGTCAAATGATGGTTCGATGAATGTCGAGCACTGATTTTGGACGGAGGAAGGCAAGAAAGTGTATTGCTTTGTTCGTAGAATGATGGTTCGATGGAAATCGAACGCTGATTACGGACGGGAGAAAGCAAAGAAATGTGTTTGCTTTGTTCGTAAAATGATGGTTCGATGGAAATCGAACGTTCATTACGGGCGGGAGAAAGCAAAGAAATGTGTTTGCTTTGTTCGTAAAATGATGGTTCGATGGAAATCGAACGTTGATTACGGGCGGGAGAAAGCAAAGAAATGTGTTTGCTTTGTTTGTAAAATGATGGTTCGATGGAAATCGAACGCTGATTACGGACTGGTTAAAGCAAAGAAATGTTTGGCATTGTTCTTAAAATGACGGTTTGATGGAAATCGAACGCTGATTACGGACGGGAGAAAGCAAAGGAATGTTTTGCTTTGTTTGTAACATGATCATTCGATGGAAACCAAATGCTAATTACGGGCAAAGAAGTAGCAAAAACAAAGTGCATTGTTTTGTACAAAACAGATAAGGAACACTCTTCTTTGGCGGTTAAACAAAGGAATATTTCCTATTGTCCCTTTTAAAAAAACCGCGGGATGCAAATTTGTGGCTTGTTACGTAAGCCAAATGCAAAACATAGTGTTTCATTAGACACTATTCACATGCGAAATAATGATATGTTTCATGGGTACTGACTGCTCGTATCTGTTGTATTATTCTTGTAGAAATTGAAAGATGAAGTGAAAACTCTTAGAGAGTCCTTGGAATCGGTAACCAAGGCGTCAGTGGAAGCAGTAGTTAGACGGATATTGGCGTACACGGCGCGTCCTCTTACTGAATTCAACAAGTATGAGGCTTTAGAAATGCTGGAAACGCTACAGAACACAGCCAGTGACAAACGCCATGAGAAGTCTAACTACTACCGTTTGGCGTACCAAACCGCCCGTAGTAATATTAATGTCCAGAAACCTCAGTTCCATAGTCTAGTGGCTCGCCTTATCGGAGATAAGGACCACGAGAAAGTGCTGGACATTGAATCAAAGGTCGCTAAAACATACCGCCAAGAATCCACACCACGGCGTGGTAATAACTACTCTGCACCGTATCAAAGACCACAAGGGCAACGGAATAATCGTGGGGACCTATCCCAAGTGGAAGTGTTTTGACTGTGGTGAACCCGGCCATTAGGGCTAACTGTCCAAATAAGAAATCTATCGATATAAAGACAAGGACACAAGGGCTAAGAAGAACTAACAAGGAACCGTTCTGAATGACAAATGTATTAATTGTGTTGGTTATATGAACCGCTTTGAATGCCGAATGTATTAACGGTGTTGGTTATACCATAGTAATAAAAAAAAAAAAAAAAAAAGAAATGTCTTCCTCTAATTTTACTGTTTTTGCTCTCTTTACTTCTTATAGCACATTACATGGACTTGGGAAAAGAACGTGGACTTTGATCATGAAATCGAGCCTCTTTTCGACTATGATAGCTACGATCGCTCGGTATCATGGATCGACCTCTTTGGAAACCCCGCCAAGTCCGCCAATGAAATGACGGCCGATCATACGAAAGCTAGACTGGTCGAGGAAGGGGAAGCTTGTGGTAAAGTAACAGATCTACTTTTCCGCGACCCAGACAACTTCAAGGCAGGGGACGACGAAGAGGTACTTGGATGGATACGAGACAAGGTCTCCATTGCACCATATTTTCGTCATTTTAAAGGAGACTTTAAAGGGATCTCCTATGACTCAGACAGACCGCCCGCTAAAACGTTCAAAAACAATACTTCATGCAAGCTTTTCACTCAGTTTGTACAGAAAACCCTTATCAATCGCGTCACATGTGGTGCAGTCACCATAGTCGGGAAAGTGGGTGTGGCTTATCCGCCACACATTGTTCTGCCCTTCACAGTCGAGCCCACAAAGCCAAGACTTTGTCACGATGCGCGTTACTTAAATTTATGGATGTGTGACATGCCGTTCTCTCTAGACTCCGTTTCAGATCTTCCTCGATATGTGCAGAGAAACACATACCAGACCGTTCTAGATGACAAGTCAGGTTACGACCACATCCTCCTTACTGAGGAGAGCCGCACCTTCTTTGGTATCCAGTGGGGAGGATGGTACCTCATGTACAATACGCTCCCGTTCGGATGGAAGCTCTCACCGAACTCCCGGTGGTAGCCAAAATGTTCGTGGCTTCCGTCCGATGCCCTATTTGTCAGCACCCAAATGATTTCGAGTTTCGCTTCTATCAGCGGTGCGGCTACAACCGAAAGATCTTAAGGGCAGCTCCAGTTGGAGAAGCGTCTGTGGACCTAGACGCCATTGACGCCCGAGTCCAGCAGCTTTTCAACTATGACAAAGCCACTAACTACTCCAAACAAAAGGATTCACTTCAAAAGGAGCTCGAGGGTTTCCTTTCCGCCTTGCCAGGCTATGTCACACTTGCCACTGTCACTCCACGTGACCTGTGTCGTTTTCTAGTTTTTAAAGATAAACATGGAAGGACACAGGTCCACCGTATTAGTTGTACTTTCATGGGTCAACGGGGGAAACACCCCTGCGGTTGTCCTATGAGACTATCTTACAAAACGGTGGACTCCTACAGTGGGAAATTAAGATCAATCTTTCGTGCTAATGGCATGGATGGAGAGTGGGACAGGCGGCTCGGACTGGGCAACCCTGCCTCTGATAAGCTTGTCAAGGATTATCTCCGTCTGGTCACAGCAAAACAATTGCAGGCAAGGGTGACTCCTAAGCAGACAACACCCTTCTTCGTAAACAAACTCACGCGCTTGGCGGAACACCTGCAAAGATCACTGGGAAATGCGAAAAGCAATATTGAGCGCTTTATTGTGGCGCGTGATCAGGCGTATTTCAAAGCAGTGTTCTTTAGTGGTGACCGGCCTGGTGACCTAGGCCAAGTCAAAACGCCGGAAATTCTAAGATTTCCAAACGATGATAGTTTTTTATTTAATCATACTTGGGGGAAAACACTTAGAGACGGTGATCAGGATGTGTTTGGAATTCGAAGAAATCCACAAACAGCGATTTGCCCCATCAGAGGCATAGAACTGTATATGGATGTCGCGAGACAAATTGGCATCAACCTGACTACCAGCTACTTGTTCCGCCCTGCGACCACCGACAATGGAGTAAGGGATGCACCCTTAAGTTCCACCACTGCAGAAGCCCGCCTGAAACTCTACCTAAAGCAAATGAAAGCTGACGAAGGAGAGACACTCCATGGCTTTCGATCAGGCTGTGCAGTCACCTTAGTACTAACAGGTGCTGATCTCTCGGAAATAATGGAGCACGTTGGCTGGGCACGACGCCATATGGCATTGTACTATCTACAATTAGCTAAGGTCTTAAACCCGAGTGGGGCCTCAGCCAGGTTGGCGGAAACGTCTGTAAACGTAGTTGCCACTCCATGCAAGGATATAAACGAGCTTAAGCGATTTGTCTGTGCGTTCCCTGGTGCTACCTCACAGAAAAGATCTCATCCTGAAGAGACATAACTCGTAACCCTATCAAGACGGCGTGCCCCAGAGGTTTATCGAAACGTGTAGTACTGAACTAGTTAGTAAATACACCATCGCTTTGCTCACCCAGCTTGTTCTATTTTATTTATTTATTTATTTTTTTGGAGTATATGGAAAATGGGAATGCAGGATGGGGGGCTCCAAAAAGGGGGATTGGGTGAAGAACTGATTGCTATTGACACTTTGTTTAAATCAGCTGTATGAGTCGCTTTGTATATGTCACACTGTACTCTGTACAGTAATCAGGCACATAGCTATGTCATAGTTTGAAAGTTTATTTGGGTCAACAAACTTACAGTTCTCGTAGCGCACCAAGTCCTGAGAAAACATTTTCTGGGAGGTGACTTATTTCATTGTATTGAAGATATCTAGAAATGAAAATAAGAAACGTAATGTATATTAAAACTAGTCCAAAACTAAGCAACACTACTTTTTAAAGTACATTCAGCAACAGTATTACGTAGAGCACTCGAACTAAACAAGAAAAATTTATTATTTACGCATTTATTCGAGATATTGTCATTTCCTCGAGGCCAAAACTAATGTTTGTCGGTAGCAATCAACTTGACTTTTTTATGTGTTCCTTTCTTTAATAAGGGACCTCGCTCAAATGAAAAAATAGGTGTTACAAAAAGAACCAACATTACATACTGGAATAACAGTTAGTATTAATCTTAGAAGGCTAAGGTCCAAATCCACCTTAATTTTAGACCCAAAAACAGTAGTGTAGCAGCTCTCGAAACGTATCACTTAATTAGCTCGATACCCAAGCTGAAAACAAAGCAGTAATTAGCAGCTCTCGCAACCGGCTATTATTAGGTATTGTAATCAGTTTCTATTGTTTAAGTCTAAGTCATTGTTTCAATTGTTTAGTCTTTTGTTTTCGGGTTTCGGTATCGAGCCAATCACATTATACGTTTCGAGAGCTGCTACATGACTCCCAAACAGGGTTATTTATTACTATTGACACTTTGTTTAAATCAGCTGTATGAGTCGCTTTGTATATAAGTCACACTGTACTCTGTACAGTAACCAGGCACATAGCTATGTCATACGTATTTTGAAAGTTTATTTGGGTCAACAAACTTACAGGGATTGTAGCCCACTAAGTCCTGAGAGGTGACTTATTTCATTGTTAGAGAGCGATATAGAATTAAAAAAACATGAAACGTAATGTCTATGGAAACTAGTCCAAGACTAAGTAACGAAGTTTTAACTCATGTTAACACTACTTTTTAAAGTACATTCAGCAACAGTAGAGCACTCGAACTAAACAAGAACAATTCCATGAATTCAATTTTAGCCTTTATTGCAGTTTCGTTCTCAGCATTCGTTGATCACGGCTTTACTCAATCCTACTTAAATAAGAGCAATACATTTAAGCCCAAATGACCTCCATGGGGTTCGCGCAAACCACTCAGAGCGATCAAATCAAAGGAAAAATGGATGACAGTGGACAATGCTTTGTGGAGCGTCCAGGCGCAAAGCTGTGTCATATCTTAAAAGTTTACTTGGGGAATATACTTACAGATTCCACAGACTTCTGAGTCCTGAGAAAACATTTTCTGGGAGTTGAGTTATTCCATTGTTATGAAGCTCCCTAGAAATAAAAACATGAAACGCAATGTATATAAAAACAAGTCCAAAACTGGGTAATGTGGTACTCTTGTTAATACTACTTTTTAAAGTACTATCAGCAACAGTACTGCATTCGAATTAAACAAGAACAATTCAATGAATTCCATTTTAGCTTATGTTGCAGTTTTGTTCTCAGGATTTGCTGATCACGGCTTTACTCGATTCTACTTAATTAACAGATAACAGCAATACATTTAATCCCAACTGTCCTCCACAGGCTCTACGGGAACGACTCAGAGCAAACAAATCAAAACGAAAAAGATGACAGCGGATTTCGTAATTTCAAAGAAAGCAGTAAGAAAAACTAAAACAGAACACAAAAAAGCTGGAAAAATCATACAAAATCGAAAGTATTTAAACTAAGGTAAATGTTTCTCAGCGAATAATAAAGCAAGAGACTAGTTCTCATCGACTGGTTGACGCGCGGCCGGAGGAAAAAGTGAGAAGAATATTTCTAGCCAGATGCTAAGGAGTTGCCCTGGTGTGTGCTGTTATCGTAGACTTCTGATTTCTGAACAAGGATTTTAATGACCAATGTGAGCCATTCATTTTCACCAGAAGGCTTTCCATATCTCTTGCTATGTTTGAAAATTTCTCTCTGGTCATATGTAGTTGTGATTGAATAATTTTGTGCTGGTCGCATGTAGTTATGCTGGCTTATGCTAGTGGTATATGCACATGTAATTATGCTGGCTGGTAATTGGTTATCTGCAGTTATCCTAGCTTGATTTCTTTCATAGACATCCATATGTAGGTATGCTGGCTTGTGGCTAGTGATATGTAGTTATCCTAGTGTTATTTCTTTCATTGCTATGCATATGTAGTTATGCTGGCTTGTGGCTTGTGATATGTAGATATCCTAGCCTTGTTCTTCTATGGTCAGTCTTTATAGTTATGCTGGCTTGTGGCTAGTCATATGTAGTTATGCTAGCTTTGTTTTTCTTTTCTGGCATCAAGGGTCAACCAACGCGTCGATTTTGTGTCTTGACAAACTTCACCCTTTCGATCTCATTTAGTATAATACTAGTCTTCCTGCTTTGGTTTTCGTTTGGTTCTGGGTCCTGTTTTGGTTTTGCAGATTTTCATCATGCCAAAAGCCAAGTCCAGTCGCTGTACTACCCTCACGAAACGTAGCAGCCCTCGATCTAGTGTCTAAGCCAGCAGCGCGGCTGTGCGGGCTGTTCCTGCAAGGACAGAACGGTCAACACAAGTTCAGTCTATCGCATTAGTGCCTGACCCTGATGTCTCTACCCACCCAAATGAGTCTGTGCTAGCAGAGTCGGTGAAATCCATGTTATCACCACAGTGTATGGAGTAAGTCAGACTGTTCTTCGTGCAGTGACCAGGCGCATAGCTATGTCATAGTTTAAAAGTTTATTTGGGCCAATATACTTACAGTTTCCATAGACTTCTGAGTCCTGAGAAAATATTTTCTGAGAGTTGAGTTATTCCATTGTTATGAAATAATAAGGTATCATGATGTCCTGATTGTTCTAAATTTGGAGGACTTGTTGAGAACTATAAAATCTTTATTTCTAAATCATAATAATAATAGAAATAATAATAATAATTTTAAACATACAATACTTTACAATAAAATAAAAATCTTAACCAAGCTTAATTAGACATTATAAAAAATTACAAATTTATAGAAAATATTATTCGTTATACCCGTGGTGTATAAAGAGTGTTCATTTCCATAATTCGTGCAATCATTTGGAGTAAACACTTATTAAAATATCATTATTATGATTATCATTATTATTACCATTGCTATAAAAATAGTAATAATATATTTCAGATATTGTCATTTCCTCGACACCAAAAGTAATATTAAAAAAATTATAAAAAACGTTCACTGGCTATATACAGTTAAAAACTTTCGAGCTTTCGGCTGTTAGGCTACAGCCTTCAATGTAGCCTGACAGCCAAAAGCTCGAAAGTTTTTAACTGTATATAGCCAGTGAACGTTTTTTATAATTTTTTTAATATGTTTTACTCTGGCTACGGTTCTTCTATTTTTAAACCAAAAGTAACGTTTGTCGGTGGCAATAAACTTGATTTCTTTATGTGTAACTTTCTTTAATAAGGGAACCTCGCTCAAACGAAAAAACAGTTGTTACAAAAAGAACCAACATGACATACTGGAAAAACGGTTAGAAGGCTAAGGTCCAAATACACCTTAATTTTAGACCAAAGAACAGTTATTTATTACTATTGACTCTTTGTTTAAATCAGCTGTATGATCATGCGTCGCTTTGTATATAAGTCACACTGTACTCTGTACAGTAACCAGGCACATAGCTATGTCATAGTTTGAAAGTTTATTTGGGTCAACAAACTTACAGGGTTTGTAGCGCACTAAGTCCTGAGAAAACATTTTCTGGGAGGTGAGTTATTTCATTCTTACAGAGCAATCTAGAATAAAAAAAAAATGAAACGTAATGTCTATGGAAACTAGTCCAAAACTAAGTAACGAAGTTTAAACTCATGTTAACACTACTTTTTAAAGTAAACTCAGCAACAGTACAGCATTCGAACTAAAGAAGAACAATTCCATGAACTCAATTTAGCTTTTATTGCAGTTTCGTTCTTAGCATTCGCTGATCACAGCATTACTCGATTCTACTTAAATAAGAGCAGTACAATTAAACCCAAATGACCTCCATGGAGCCCGTGCAATCGACTTAGAGCGATCAAATTAAAGGAAAAATGGATGACAGTGGACAATTCTTTGTGGAGTATCCACGCGCAAAGCTGTGTCATATTGTGAATTCGAATTAAACAAGAACAATTCAATGAATTTCATTTTAGCTTATATTGCAGTTTGTTCTCAGCATTTGCTGATCACGGGCTTACTCGATTTTACTTACTTAATAGAAAAGAGCAATATAATTAATTCCAATTGTCCTCCTTAGGCTCTACGGGAACGACTCAGCGCGAGCAAATCAAAACAAAAATAGATGACAGTGGAATTGATAGTTTCAAAGAAAACAATAAAAAAAAACTAAAACAGAACACCAAAAAGCTGGAAAAGTCATACAAAATCAAAAGTATTTAAACAAAGGTAAACGTTTCTCAGCGAATGATAAGGCAAGAGACTGGCCCTGACCAACTGGCTAACGCGCGGCCGGAGGAAAAGTAAGAAGAATATTTGTAGCCAGATACTAAGGAGTGCTGGCCCTGGTTTCTCCTGTTAACGTAGACTTCTGATTTCTGAACAAGGATTTTCATGACCAAATCTGTTCAATTGAAACACAGATTTTTCCGTGAGCGTTTATGAAAAACCTTCTCTTTACGGATCATAAAGTAAAAAATCAAAGTTTATGCGCCTTGTGTTTGGAAATAATTGAGTTTCATGATGTCCTGATTGTTCTAAATTTGGAGGACTCGTTGAGAACTATGAAATATTTATTCCTAAATAAAAATAATAGAAATAATAATAATAATAATAATTTTAAACATACAACATTTACAATAAAATAAAAATCTTAACCAAGCTTAATTAGACATTATAAAAAATTACAAATTTATAGAAAATATTATTCGTTATACCCGTGGTGTATAAAGAGTGTTCATTTCCATAATTCGTGCAATCATTTGGAGTAAACACTTATTAAAATATCATTATTATGATTATCATTATTATTACCATTGCTATCAAAATAGTAATAATATATTCAAGATATTGTCATTTCCTTGACACCAAAACTAATGTTTGTCGGTAGCAATCAACTTGATTTCTTTATGTGCTACTTTCTTCAAAAGGGAACCTCGTTCAAATGAAAAAATAGTTGTTACAAAAAGAACCAACATGACATACTGGAAAAACGGTTAGAAGGCTAAGGTACAAATACACCTTAATTTTAGACCAAAGAACAGTTATTTATTACTATTGACTCTTTATTTAAATCAGCTGTATGATCATGAGTCGCTTTGTATAAAGTCACACTGTACTCTGTACAGTAACCAGGCACATAGCCTTGTCATAGTTTGAATTTATTTGGGTCAACAAACTTACAGTTCTTGTAGTGCAGTAAGTCCTGAGAAAACATTTTCTGGGAGGTGAGTTATTTCATTGTTAGAGAGCCATCTAGAATTTAAAAAACATCAAACGTAATGCCTATGTAAACTAGTCCAAAACTAAGTAACGAAGTTTTAACTAATGTTAACACTTTTTTTGTAAAGTACACTCAGCAAAATTACAGCATTCGAACTAAAGAAGAACAATTCCATGAACTCAATTTTAGCTTTTATTGCAGTTTCGTTCTTAGCATTCGCTGATCACAGCTTTACTTGATTCTACTTAGATAAGAGCAGTACAATTAAACCCAAATGACCTCCATGAAGCTCGCGCAATCAACTCAGAGCGATCAAATCAAAGGAAAAATGGAGGACAGTGGACAATTCTTTGTCGAGTATCCACGCGCAAAGCTGTGTCATATTGTGAATTCGAATTAAACAAGAACAATTCAATGAATTTCATTTTAGCTTATATTGCAGTTTCGTTCTCAGCATTTGCTGATCACGGGCTTACTCGATTCTACTTACCTAATAGATAAGAGCAATACAATTAATTCCAATTGTCTTCCATAGGCTCTACGGGAACGACTCAGCGCGAGCAAATCAAAACAAAAATGGATGACACTGGATTTGATAGTTTCAAAGAAAACAATAAAAAAAACTAAAACAGAACACCAAAAAGCTGGAAAAATCATAGAAAATCAAAAGTATTTAAACAAAGGTAAACGTTTCTCAGTGAATAATTAGGCAAGAGACTGGCCCTCACCAACTGGCTAACGCGCGGCCGGAGAAAAAAACTAAAAAGAAAATTTGTAGCCAGATAGTAAGGAGTACTGGCCCTGGTTTCTGCTGTTAAAGTACACTTCTGATTTCTGAACAAGGATTTTCATGACCAAATTGGTTCAATTGAAACACATAGATTTCTCCGTGAGCGTTTATGAAAAACCTTCTCTTAACGGATCATAAAGTAAAAAAATCGAAGTTTTCGCACATAGTGTTCAGAAATGATAGAGTTTCTCAATGTCCTGATTGTTCTAAATTTGGAGGATTTTGTTGAGAACTATGAAATCTTTATTTCTAAATAATAATAATAGAAATAATAATAATAATAATTTTAAACATAAAATATTTTACAATAAAATAAAAATCTTAACCAAGCTTAATTAGACACTATAAAAAATTAAAAATTTATAGAAAATATTATTCGTTATACCCGTGGTGTATAAAGAGTGCTCATTTCCATAATTCGTGCAATCATTTGGAGTAAACACTTCTTAAAATATCATTATTACGGTTATCATTATTATTACCATTGCTATAAAAATAGTAATAATATATTCGAGATGTTGTCATTTCCTCAACACCAAAACTAATGTTTGTCGGTAGCAATAAACTTGATTTCTTTATGTGCAACTTTCTTTAATAAGGGAACCTCGCTCAAATGAAAAAATAGTTGTTACAAAAAGAACCAATATGACATACTGGAAAAACGGTTAGAAGGCTAAGGTACAAATACACCTTAATTTTAGACCGAAGAACAGTTATTTATTACTATTGACTCTTTGTTTAAATCAGCTGTATGAGTCGCTTTGTATATAAGTCACACTGTACTCTGTACAGTAACCAGGCACGTAGCTATGTCATAGTTTGAAAGTTTATTTGGGTCAACAAACTTACAGGGTTTGTAGCGCACTAAGTCCTGAGAAAACAGTTTCTGGGAGGTGAGTTATTTCGATCTTATAGAGCAATCTAGAATAATAAAAAAAATGCAGCATTCCAACTAAACAAGAAAAATTCCATGAACTCAATTTTAGCTTTTATTGCAGTTTCGTTCTTAGCATTCGCTGATCACAGTATTACTCGATTCTACTTAGATAAGCGCAGTACATATAAACCCAAATGACCTCAATGGAGCCCGCGCAATCGACTTAGAGCGATCAAATCAAAGGAAAAATGGATGACAGTGGACAATTCTTTGTGGAGTATCCATGTGCAAAGCTGTGTCATATTGTGAATTGGAATTAAACAAGAACAATTCAATGAATTTCATTTTTGCTTATATTGCAGTTTGTTCTCAGCATTTGCTGATCACGAGCTTACTCGATTCTACTTACTTAAAAGGTAAGGCCAAAATAATTAATTCCAATTGTCCTCAATACGCTTTACGGGAACGACTCAGCGCGAGCAAATCAAAGCAAAAATGTATGACAGTGGATTTGATAGTTTCAAGGAAAACAATAAAAAAAAACTAAAACAGAACACCAAAAAGCTGGAAAAATCATACAAAATCAAAAGTATTTAAACAAAGATACACGTTTCTCAGTGAATAATAAGGCAAGAGACTGGCCCTCACCAGCTGGCTAACGCGCGGCCGGGGGGAAAAAGTAAGAAGAGTATTTGCAGCCAGATACTAAGGAGTACTGGCCCTGGTTTCTGCTGTTAACGTAGACCTCTGATTTCTGAACAAGGATTTCATGACCAAATCTGTTCAATTGAAACACATAGATTTTTCCGTGAGCGTTTATGAAAAGCCTTCTCTTTACGGATCACAAAGTAAAAAATCGAAGTTTTCGCGCATAGTGTTCCGAACTAATAGAGTTTCATGATGTCCTGATTGTTCTAAATTTGGAGGACTTGTTGAGAACTATAAAATCTTTATTTCTAAATAATAATAATAATAATTTTAAACATACAATATTTTACAATAAAATAAAAATCTCAACCAAGGTTAATTAGACATTATAAAAAATTACAAATTTATAGAAAATATTCTTCATTATATCCGTGGTGTATAAAGAGTGTTCATTTCCATAATTCCTGCAATCATTTGGAGTAAACACTTATTAAAATATCATTATTATGATTATCATTATTATTACCATTGCTATAAAAATAGCAATAATATATTCGAGATATTGTCATTTCCTCGACACCAAAACTAATGTTTGTCGGCAGCAATAAACTTGATTTCTTTATGTGCAACTTTCTTTAACAAGGGAACCTCGCTCAAATGAAAAAATAGTTGTTAAAAAAATAACCAACATGACATACTGGAAAAACGGTTAGAAGGCTAAGGTACAAATACACCTTAATTTTAGACCAAAGAACAGTTATTTATTACTATTGACTCTTTGTTTAAATCAGCTGTATGATAATGCGTCGCTTTGTATATAAGTCACACTGTACTCTGTACAGTAACCAGGCACATAGCTATGTCATAGTTTGAAAGTTTATTTGGGTCAACAAACTTACAGGGTTTGTAGCGCACTAAGTCCTGAGAAAACATTTTCTGGGAGGTGAGTTATTTCATTCTTACAGAGCAATCTAGAATAAAAAAAAAATGAAACGTAATGTCTATGGAAACTAGTCCAAAACTAAGTAACGAAGTTTAAACTCATGTTAACACTACTTTTTAAAAGTACACTCAACAACAGTGCAGCATTCCAACTAAACAAGAAAAATTCCATGAACTCAATTTTAGCTTTTATTGCAGTTTCGTTCTTAGCATTCGCTGATGACAGCTTTACTCGATTCTACTTAGATAAGAGCAGTACAATTAAACTCAAATGACCTCCATGGAGCCCGCGCAATCGACTTAGAACGATCAAATCAAAGGAAAAATGGAGGACAGTGGACAATTCTTTGTGGAGTATCCACGCGCAAAGCTTTGTCATATTGTGAATTCGAATTAAACAAGAACAATTCAGTGAATGTCATTTTAGGTTATATTGCAGTTTCGTTCTCAGCATTTGCTGATCACGGCTTTACTCGATTCTACTTACTTAATAGATAAGAGCATTATAATTAATTCCAATTGTCCTCCTTAGGCTCTACGGTAACGAGTCAGCACGAGGAAATCAAAACAAAAATGGATGACAGTGGATTTGATAGTTTCAAATAAAACAGTAAAAAAACTAAAACGGAACACCAAAAAGCTGAAAAAATCATACAAAATCAAAAGTATTTAAAAAAAGGTAAACATTTCTCAGCGAATAATAAGGGAAGAGAATGGCCCTCACCAGCTGGCTAACGCGCGGCCGGAGGAAAAAATAAGAAGAATATTTCTAGCCAGATACTAAGGAGTACTGGCCCTGGTTTCTGTTGTTAACATAGACTACTGATTTCTGAACAAGGATTTTCATGACCAAATCTGTTCAATTGAAACACATCGATTTTTCCGTGAGCGTTTATGAAAAACGTTCTCTTTACGGATCGTAAAGTAAAAAATCGAAGTTTACGGGCGTAATGTTCGGAAATAATTGAGTTTCATGACGTCCTGATTGTTCTAAATTTGGAGGACTTGTTGAGAACTATGAAATCTTTATTTCTAAATAATAATAATTTTAAACATACAATATTTTACAATAAAATAAAAATCTTAACCAAGCATAATTAGACATTACAAAAATTTACAAATTTATAGAAAATATTATTCGTTAAGGCTAAGGTCCAAATACACCTTACCTTTAGACCCAAGAAAAGTTATTTATTACTATTGACTCTTTGTTTAAATCAGCTGTATGATCATGAGTCGCTTTGTATATAAGTCACACTGTACTCTGTACAGTAACCAGGCACGTAGCTATGTCATAGTTTGAAAGTTCACTTGGGTCAACAAACTTACAGGTATTTTAGCGCACTAAGTCCTGAGAAAACATTTTCTGGGAGATGAGTTATTTCATTGTTATAAAGCACTCTAGAATAAAAAAAACATGAAACGTAATGTATATGAAAACTAGTCAGAAACTAAGTAACTAAGTTTTAACTCATGTTAACACTACTTTTTAAAGTACACTCGGCAACAGTACAGCATTCGAACTAAACAAGAAGAATTCCATGAACTCAATTTTAGCTTTTATTGCAGTTTCGTTCTTAGCATTCGCTGCTCACAGCTTAACTCGATTCTACTTAGATAAGAGCAGTACAATTAAACCCAATTGTTATACCTCCCAATTCAAATACGTTTTCTGATTGGAGGAGAACGTGTCACGTGTCATTGGTCAAAACTTCATGACGCCCTAGGGCAACAACAACTTGAACTTTCGACTCACACGTGATCAGGTCGTCCACCTTTTAAACGGCGGCAAATCTAAACAAATGCAATTCAATGAATTTCATTTTAGCTTATATTGCAGTTTCGTTCTCAGCATTTGCTGATCACGGCTTTAAACGATTCTACTTACTTAATAGATAAGAGCTATACAATTAATTCCAATTGTCCTCCATAGGGTCTACGGGAAATACTCAGCGCGAACAAATCAAAACAAAAATGGATGACACTGGATTTGATAGTTTCAAAGAAAACAATAAAAAAAACTAAAACAGAACACCAAAAAGCTGGAAAAATCATACAAAATCAAAAGTATTTAAACAAAGGTAAACGTTTCTCAGCGAATAATAAGGCAAGAGACTGGCCCTCACCAGCTGGCTAACGCGCGGCCGGAGGAAAAAGTAAGAAGAAAATTTGTAGCCAGATACTAAGGAGTACTGGCCCTGGTTTCTGCTGTTAACGTAGACTTTTGATTTCTGAACAAGGATTTTCATGACCAAATCTGTTCAATTGAAACACGTAGATTTTTCCGTGAGCGTTAATGAAAAACCTTCTCTTTACGGATCATAAAGTAAAAAATCGAAGTTTTTGCGTATAGTATTCGGAAATAATAGAGTTTCATGATGTCCTGATTGTTCTAAATTTGGAGGACTTTTCGAGAACTATAAAATCTTTATTTCTAAATAATAATAATAACAATAATAATGATAATAATAATAATAATAATAATAATAACAATAGCAATAATAATAATTATTTTAACCTTACAATATTTTACACTAAAATGAAAGTCTTAACCAAGCTTAATTAGACATTATAAAAAATTACAAATTTATAGAAAATATTATTCCTTATACCCGTGGTGTACAAAAAGTGTTTATTTCTATAATTCATGCAATCATTTGGAGTAAACACTTATTAAAATATCATTATTATGATTATGATTATTATTACCATTGCTTTAGAAATAGTAATAATAGTAATAATAATAATGTTTCGCATTTATTCGAGATACTGTCGTTTCCTCGACGCCAAAACTAATGTTTGTCTGTAGAAATCAACTGAACTTGATTTTTTTATGTGTTCCTTTCTTTAATAAGGGGACCTCGCTCAAATGAAAAAAACAGGTGTTACAAAAAGAACCAACATGACATACTGGAATAACAGTTAGCATTAAACTTAGCGGAAGGCTAAGATCCAAATACACCTTAATTTTAGACCCAGAAAAGGTTATTTATTACTATTGACTCTTTGTTTAAGTCAGCTGTATGAGTCGCTTTGTATATAGGTCACACTGTACTCTGTAAAGTAACCAGGCACATAGCTATGGTCAGCTATGTCATAGTTTGAAAGTGCAGTTGGGTCAACAAACTTACAGGGATTGTAGAGCACTAAGTCCTGAGAAAACGTTTTCTGGGAGGTGAGTTATTTCATAGTTAAAGAGCCATCTAGAAATGAAAACATGAAACGTAATGTATATGAAAACTAGTCAGAAACTAAGTAACGAAGTTTTAACTGATGTTAACTTTACTTTTTAAAGTACAGTCAGCAACAGACAGCATTCGAACCAAACAAGAAAAATTCCATGAACTCAATTTTAGCTTTAATTGCAGTTCCGTTCTTAGCATTCGCTGATCACAGCTTTACTCGATTCTACTTAGATAAAAGCAGTACAATTAAACCCAAATGACCTCCATGGAGCCCGCGCAATCGACTGAGAGCGATCAAATCAAAGGAAAAATGGAGGACAGTGGACAATTCTTTGTGGAGTATCCACTCGCAAGGCTGTGTCATATTGTGAATTCGAATTAAACAAGAGCAATTTAATGAATTTCATTTTAGCTTATATTGCAGTTTCGTTCTCAGCATTTGCTGATCACGGCTTTACTCGATTCTACTTACTTAATAGATAAGAGCAATACAATTAATTCCAATTGTCCTCCATAGGATCTACGGGAAATACTCATTGCGAACAAATCAAAACAAAAATGGATGACAGTGGATTTGATAGTTTCAAAGAAAACAATAAAAAAAACTAAAACAGAACAAAAAAGCTCAGAAAAA
>NC_090879.1:2034331-2039331 GCF_036669935.1 Montipora foliosa
ATTCTCCCAACTCCCCCTCGTGTTTAGATGAGCCTATTTGTAACACGGAAAACGTCTTCGATTGCTCAAATGACGTGAACAATGGATGAAATCAGTGATCGGAAAATCAATTAATCGATGCCAATCGATGGCAATTAATCGATTGATATTAGAGAACCAATAGATGCCAAAGAAATTTGTGATGATTGATTTTGATCGATTATCAATTTTTATCGCTTATCGATACCAATCGATCAATTAATGGAGGGTGTAAACTGCAGGTTGCAGGTTGCAGGTTAGAGTTGCAGGTCACTGTTTCACCAAAGCTGAAACAACCCAAAACTTTACTAATGCTAACATTAGGCCTATAAAAACAATGTTAGCCTAACGTTAGCATTTTTGTAAAGATTTTGGTTGTTTCAGTTATTCGCCCTTGTCACACGGCGGCCATATTGTCCCAGGAGACCAAAAAAGCTTTGTTTTACCACGCCAAGCCTCACCCCCATGGTTTCCGATGCTAGGCTTGGCGTGGTAAAACAAAGCTTTTTTGGTCTCCCGGGACAATATGGCCGCCGTGTGACAAGGGCGAATAGTAAAACAATGACCTGCAACCTGCACTTTACACCCTCCGGATCAATTAACTGACGTCGATTGTCATCAATTCGCAATGCGGACTGTTCTCGAGAATTCTTACGCTCCTAAGGTAACTCAGGCTATTTACTATAACACTAAACGCTGCACTAAAATATTATTAGCATAAAGGTAATATATCGTCTTGGTGCGATGTATAAACGGGCTGAAAAACTAAGAAAAAGAAATTCACATAAACAGCATCTGAAAACGAAACAAGCCAAAGGAACGAGGAACGGCTATCGCTAGAACGAGGTGTGTAGCGGTTGTTGACTCGTGGAAACCAAACAAATAATCGGGTGAACAGCTTCAACTTATCTCAAACATTCAAACTAATGCACGTACGTGAGATGCTTAGAGTCTTTTATTGCCAATCGAAGGCAATCGATGATTCGCGGCCACTTTTGTGTGATTATCGATTGGCCAATGCAATTCGATGTAAATTAACTAACAGGAGATCTATTGGTACCGATCATCGATTTCATCGATTGTTCACGTCCCGATGATCATAGACTGGTCTTCCCGGAGTGTACCGCAGTTTTCGATTTTCTTTTTGCTACGAATAACACTGTTGCCTCTAGCATCATCAGAATACCAGCTCTAACTTTTGAAACGAGGTTTTTGTCTTGTATTATGCAAGAATTCCATCGTTTCGGGGGAGTTAAAAGAGCGCAAATGCTCCTGTATGAGGAGACGAGTGTTTTGCCGTACTGCTGGAAGGAAGAACTAACTGAAGCAGTCATAAGCATAAAATTAACAATGCTGTGGACTTTTTAGGTTTACGTAACCTCTTAATGCAACGGATATAGACGGGAAAGAACAACCATCCACGGCATCTTCTCAGATTGAAAATCTTTCTCATTATGTGGCTAGTTAGGCCAATGTTGTTTCTCATTAGCACCCTTGATATTAAATCCCAAGTTCTTCAGTCTCCATTTTATCACTTTTTCTGCACGATGATGCTAAAAGGTTGCCTTTCGCATCGTTATGCAGAAAAAGTCTGTTAGGACACTCAAATAAAAAAAATGCCTTCAACAAATAGCATGATTTTGAGGATAAATTTAATTCTTCTGATATTTCGCGTTTAGTTTTCATTAGCATGCAAGCCGAAAGGGTACTATATTGTTACCAATGCAAGTTTGCGTACTGGAGGTAGAAGCAATAAATACAAGTGTTTTAGGAGTATCATCAGTTAATAACTCACAGCTCTGTCGTGGTTGTTGGAATGTTGTTCAACAGATGAGCTGAATATTTCCCTGTGCAGCGAAAGGTGTTCCGAAATTGAAACCACCAATGTGTAGTGCCGTGGCAGTCACACAAATTCACACAAACGCGAAAATCTGTGAAAGATAATCAAAGGCTTGTGAAATAGTAAAGAAATAGCCCAGCCTTTATGGGATTTGATTTAAATTTCACGCTTCGGAAAATATAGCTTATGCATTAAAGACTTGATGTCAACTCAAACCAGTTTCAACACTTTCAAGAGACCTTGTTATTAGAAGGATTGACACTACAACACTTTATCACGTAACACCAATGTTTTGATACCATGTGAAACATCCTTTATTTTTGTGACGTAAGAAGTTATTATGACAACAAGAAATCCTCGCAAGAACATCCTATATTTTGGCTTTAGTTGCTCATATCTGAAAAACGAACTCAGTGACCCTAAATTTTTTTGCACAAAAGTGATTAGCAGGTCAAGATGGAACTCTCTGCAAAATTTTAAAAAATTCTGTGGACCGGATTTAGAGCTACCTTAAATTTTCAATTATTTAAGGTGGCTCTGAATTCCACTCCACAGAATTTTTTAAACTTTGCAGAAATAAAACATGGGGGTTACCGAAGTCGTTTTTGAAATATGAGCAGCTAAAGCCAAAATATAGGGTGTTTTTTGCTGGGATTTACTGTTGCCACGGTAACGTTTTACGTCACAAAAATGACCGAATCTTTTTCAGCAATAATTGGTGTTTGACATGGTACCATAACATTGCTGTTAAGTGATAAAGTGCTGTAGTGTCAATCATTCTAATAAGAGAGTTTCTTTCAAGTGTTAAAACTGGTTTGAGCCACCTTGGGTGGCCAAATTACTTTATAAGATTATATTCTGGGGAGGTTTTTGGTGTTTCATGTTTGGGCGCTCTTGTCTCAAAAGAAAGTGAGCTGTAATTCGTATGTGTACGAATGAAGCATCTGATTATAAACAAGTGGAAATCGGAGTAAAACAAAGTGTACTAACGACAAAAGAGGATTCAGTTCCACTCGGGAGGAAATGGTTTGCGTAGAGCTGTTATCTGATAAGGGATAATAAGGGATAATAATGTTATGGAAAAATTATTTTAGACTTGGAAATTAATTCGTCGCTTTATTGCTACAGCTTTGTTTCGTGTGATGATGAACTAACCACATTTGGAGGTAAATAAAGTCAGTATAATCTCACCTATAAGAGAAACGTTAAACGTCTTTGATTCGGTGCCAACTTCATTGGTAGCGACGCAACTATAGTTACCACCCTGGTTGAGTTTGCTCCACACTATTTCCTTCCCGAAAGCCAAGGTTGTAGTTGAGTTCATCAATGATATGTTGATCGGTGGCGTCCCTTCAAACGAGCACCACACATAATGCTCCGAGACTGTTCGAACCATTCGTAAAGGAATTATTACCCTTGGTTTAGAGATTGTTCGAACCATTCGTAAAGGTATTACTACCCCTGGTTTAGCTGCAATAAAAGACGATGTACAAATTTTAGCCATCAGTTAACTATAGCACATTGTAAACGAACCGCAGAACCTTCAAAATAGTTACTTTGCTATAAGACCATCTCCAGAATTCTTACACGTTTTTACACTGTGACGAAGAAAGTGTAACAGTCGCTATTCACTTCGTTAAATACTACTTTATTACTACCTAAATTTCATTTCAGATCTTAACCACATGGAGTCATAGAAACGTTTCTGGCTTTCATAGCCGATCACAAGGGATACATGGGATGGTGATCTACTCTCGTCTTCTGTTACTTTGCCAAAGGGGATTTAGAAACCCAGTCAGTTCGCAAAAATGAAATGCAACGGGAGATGAATATTAATTTGTTTGAAGATGCTATAGAAAAGAAAACAAGTTAAAAACTTTAAGACTTTAATCCAAAGATGCCAATAAAGGACCAACTTCATTGGAAAACGAATTTCCCACATCTAAATATGTCATCACAGTTCTTCATATCCCAGTGAAATTTGCGAGTCCAGCGGACATAGTAGTACTCCTCTGTTGAGACAAACCTATGCCTTTTGTGATGCCCAACATTTGCTTTTGGTTGGTTCTGCGTTAAACGGGAAAGCTTTTAGATTTGAATTTAAGCGTATGACCATGATGAAAATGATAAGTTCTCAGAACAACTGTAATATTAATAAGGAATTGTTTTTGGAATTACCTCTTCTTGCTCTAGAAGTATAAACTGCTTTAAAGCTTGCAACGCCAGTTGCAACTACCAACACGTAGCGTCCACTCGATTGTATGGAGAAACGACTCTTGTTTTCAGTGAAGTACCCAAGCAACGTTTGAGACTCGTTCCTTCCATCATAGACTTTTACCGAACTGATGTTCGAGCCAGGTTGGTTCACAATATTAAGGGTAGTAAAGTTTAAACGTATATTGTGATGAGGTGGTACTGCGATATGCCAGATGCAAGTATTTTCTATGACGAATGAGGAACTCAAATTGATTGCACCACTTGAGCCGATGACCATGAAGGAGCATGGTTCGGATGAAGCTACCCCTGTAAATATACAGGAAAATCACAAATGTCACGTAAATGTTAAGGCTTTCACATGTGTGTCTTGTGTATTTTCTCCCTTACTAATACAATAGAGATTTACACTGTTTACACTAATGATATATCATATGGAAAGCACCGTATAATATATGCAATTGTTTACAATTACGAGCGTAAAATACTCAATAAAACGTCATTTCATAAAACGCTTCCCGCAACAAGCAGTAAAAACACCTTTATGTTATGGAGTCCTTATGGATTAATATTAGTGTCTGTCATTTTGTTCGCAGTCATGAACTTTTATATTAAATTATCAATGCAGAGTTGCACCCAAAATTCAGCGGCATTGCTATTAACAAATATTTCGATGAAATTATGGATTTTCCATGTCATTTGCACTGCCTTTCCACACATTCAAGCGTTGGCTTTGCTCGTTTGTTTCGCTCGTTTTGCATTGTATTTCTTTCCTTGATAGTCTTGAGCATTCTTTGTTTTGGTGTGTATTAGGTACCAAATCAAAAACAGCCACAATTCGAGAGGACTTTGCCGGGTGCTGGATCAGGCAAATGAAGATACAAATGCAGATGCAGATGCATGTGTCATGCAACCTAGTGGTCTTTAC
>NC_090879.1:2054331-2064331 GCF_036669935.1 Montipora foliosa
AGCGATAATCTTCAGTGAAATATGTGTTTGGGGAAATACATGTGTTAGGAAGAGTCAAACTGTTCTTAGAATTTCGGTTCTTTGTTCCTAAACAGCTATAGATTTCTTTTCTAAAACACCACCTAAAAGATTCACAACTAGGGAAAATTGTAAACTCTTACGTTTTAGGAAGGGATTTTTTTTTGAAATTTTGCAATTTATGACACTTAAAAAGGTCACCTAGCAGTTTCGGATTAGTAAATGCTCTGCGGGGAAGTTCTTAGAAGGTAAAGTTCAGCTAGCAGTTTCTGAAATGAATGAAATATCATTCCCTAAGATTTTCGGACACTTCAATTTTCGGCTAAGATATCCAAACAGATCAAATTCTTCTTGGTGATAAAAACATCTCTTTAGACAGTCTTTCTACATTACATTACAATAAGCATAGAAATATCTCTCAAAGGCTATTGGCTTAATTTTCTCGTTGGGTGCCCTTGAATGACTGCTTTCCCAAGCTGTGCCATTCGGCTGCTTTAATTTTAAATTTTAAATTTTTAATTTTTCAATACACTCTCTCTTAGCGTTAGCTATCTGCGGCGGTTATGTCGTTGTCGAGTGGTCTATGGGAGGATGTGTCGATGACTAGGCATTCATTGATGTATCAGATTCTGTCTGCTGATTTTATGGTAATGTCATGACGCGACTCCTTGAATATTTCCATGGCGGCAACTCTCCTTAAACTAACCTCAATCCTTTCCGTCTCAAAAGCACCTGGAGGACTCCTCCCAACAGAAAATCGGCTCTCGCCCTACATTTTAGACGCAATAGACCAGTTCACGCTCTTGAGTGCATCATGGATAATCAGGGCCATATAGCGGGAAATTCAAAGGTTTTGCATGGAAATTAAAAAGCAAATAAACTGTACATGACTCTACTTTTTGGACTTTCGCTTTCATAAACCAAAGAAATAAGTTCAAGTTCACAACTGAGATTAACTGGACTTAGTATCTATTCTTTTGAATTCCTAAATATTGCTTGTTTGCCTGCATACATTCTCTGTAATTTTGTGCCTTTGGAATTACGGGATGGCAGAAACTTTGTTTAGTAAAGGAATTCTTACAATGGCCTCTCCAACTTTATTCTGCCGCACCTTTGAGCACATATTTTCTGTTTTGGGAAATAAAAAAGAACAAAATTGCATATCATGAATACTTTTCATCGTTTTGAACTCCACACAAACCTTTGAATTTCTCTCCATCTTGCCCTGATTACCCATGATGCACTCAAGAGCGTGTACTCGTCTATAGAAAATGACCTGCTTTTCTATAAAAAACAGCCTGTTCCCGTCTGACCTTGTAGCTCAGTCGGTAGAGCAGCGGTGATCTAATCCGAAGGTCATGGGTTCAATTCCCACCCTGTTCAGAGTTTTTCTCTGTCCTTGTGTGGGCCCATTTCCACTAGTAGGGCTAAAGCTCACATGGTTCATATGGGGTACAAAACGAGCACTTCACAATTACACTCTAATCAGTTAAATCTATAGAAAATGACATTATCAACATCACGTCCTCGATCGTACGTGAAAATTTGACCGAACGCGAACGAGATGCCCTCAAAACAAACAGGAAACGTAACGGCATCATCATTAAATCAGCATACAAAAGATCAGCCACAGTTGTCATAGACAGAAACTGTTACATCAATGCATGCCTACAACTCAACGACATATCCTCCTATGGACCACTCGACAAGGTTATTATGGCGTAGTAATCACCTCAACGGCAACCAATCAGCGCAGAGAATTTTCAATAATAACTTATGTAATTATACTAATATTTATTATTGGGCTACTTCGTTGTCGTCGTAGTGCGTACGCGCCCACCTGCTCGGTATGTACTTTAAGTAGGGTTATTAAAGTGTATCATAAAGCGCATAAATTATATAAAAGAGGTATATCAGCATATATAGGTAGCTATAGCAAAGTATATACATGTATATACATCTATGCCCATAAATCTCTCTGTATACCCATGTATTTCCATGTATATCCATGTATTCCCATGTATGTCCATGTATACACATGTATACCCATGTTTGTCCATCTGTATCCATGTACAGCCATTTATACCCATGTATACCCACATACAGGCATGTATATCCATGTATGCCCATGTATGTCCATGTATACCCATGTATATCCATGTATAACCATGTATGTCCATGTATACCCATGTAAATCCATGTATAACCATGTATGTTCATGTATACCCATGTATATCCATGTATAACCATATATTTCCATGTATACCTATATATATTCATGTATACCCATGTATATCCATGTATACCCATGTATGTCCACGTATACCCATGTGTATCCATGTATAACCATGTATGTCCATGTATACCCATGTATATCCATGTATAACCATGTATGTCCATGTATACCCGTGTATATCCATGTATAACCATGTATTTCCATGTATACCCATATATATTCATGTATGCCCATGTATACCCATGTATATCCATGTATAACCATGTATGTCCATATATAACCATGTATGTCCATGTATACCCATGTATATCCATGTATAACCATCTATATCCATGTATAACCATGTATATCCATGCATACCCATATATATTCATGAACCCCTGGAAATCCATGTATACCCATATATATTCATGTATACCCATGTATAACCATGTATGCCCATGTATGTCCATGTATACCCATGTATATCCATGTATAACCATGTATGTCCATGTATACCAATGTATATCCATGTATAACCATGTATTTCCATGTATACCCATATATATTCATGTATACCCATTTATGCCCATGTATACCCATGTATATCCATGTATAACCATGTATGTCCATGTATACCCATATATATTCATGAATACCCATGTATACCCATGCATACCCATATATATTCATGAATAACCATGTAAATCCATGTATACCCATATATCTTCATGTATACCCATGTATATCCATGTATGCCCATGTATGTCCATGTATACCCATGTATATCCATGTATAACCATGTATGTCCATGTATACCAATGTATATCCGTGTATAACCATGTATTTCCATGTATACCCATATATATTCATGTATAACCATTTATGCCCATGTATACCCATGTATATCCATGTATAACCATGTATGTCCATGTATACCCATATATATTCATGTATACCCATGTATATCCATGCATACCCATATATATTCACGTATACCCATGTATATCCATGTATAACTATGTATGTCCATGTATACCCATGTATGTCCATGTATATACATATATATTCATGTATACCCATGTATATCCATGTATACCCATGTATGTTCATGTATACCCATGTGTATCCATGTATAACCATGTATGTCCCTGTATAGCTATATATATTCATGTATACCCATGTATATCCATGTATACCCATGTATGTCCATGTATACCCATGTGTATCCATGTATAACCTTGTATATCCATGTATGTCCATGTATGTTCATGTATACCCATATATATCCATGTATAACCATGTATAGCCATGTATATCCATGTATACCCATGTATCTCTATGTGTACCCATGTACATCTATGTATAACCTTGTATATCCATGTATACTCATGTATGTTCATGTATATCCATGTATAACCATGTATGTCCATGTATACCCATTTATGTCCATGTATACCCATGTCTGTCCATGTATACCCATATATATCCATGTATAACCATGTATAGCCATGTATATCCATGTATATCCATGTACAGCAATGTATTTCCATGTATACCCATGTTTAGCCATGTATATCCATGTATATCCATGTACAGCCATGTATATCCATGTATACCCATATATCTCTATGTATACCCATGTATATCCATGTATAATCGTGTATATCCATGTGTACCCATGTATAATCGTGTATATCCATGTGTACCCATGTATCCTCATGTATACCCGTGTATATTCATGTATTATCATGTTTATCCATGTACACCATTTATATCCATGTATATCCATGTACAGCCATGTATATCCATGTACACCCGTGCATATCCATGTATATCTATGTAAACCATGTATTATCGTGTATATCCATGTACAGCCATGTATATCCATGTATACTCGTGCATATCTACATACAGGCATGTATATCCATGTACAACCATGTATATTCATGTATGCCCATGCATATCCATGTATACCCGTGTATATTCATGTATTTCGATGTAAAGGCATGTATCTCCATGTATACCTATGCATATCAATGCACAGCCATGTATATCCAGGTATGCCTGTGTATCCATGTATACGAATGTTTACCCATGTATGCCCATCTACAGCCATGTATGTCCATGTGTATCCATGTACAGCTATGTATATCCATGTACACCCGTGTATATCCATGAATATCCATATACAGACATGTATGTCCATGTATACCCATGTATTATAATGGATATCCAAGTACAGCCATGTATATCCATGTATACCCATGTTCAGCCATGTATATCCATGTATATCCATGTACAGCCATGTATATCCATGTATATTTATGCACACCCGTGTATATCCATGAATATCCATATACAGCCATGTATGTCCATGTATAGCTATGTACACCCATATATTATCGTGTATATCCATGTACAGCCATGTATATCCATGTATACCCATGCATTTCTATGTATACTCATGTATAACCATGTATGCCCATGTACAGCCATGTATTTCCATGTATACGAATTTATATCCATGTATGCCCATGTACAGCCATGTATATCCATGTACAGCCATGTACATCCATGTATATCCATGTACACCCTTGTATATCCATGAATATCCATATACAGCCATGTATGTCCATGTATACCTATGGATACCCATATATTATCGTGTATATCCATCTACAGCCATGTATATCCATGTATACCCGTGTATATCCACATACAGGCATGTATATCCATGTACAACCATGTATATCCATATATGCCCATGGATATTCATGTATACCCGTGTATATTCATGTATTATCATATATATCCATGTACAGCCATGTATATCCATGTATTTCCATGTAAAGGCAGAGTAGAGAACCAACAAACTCAACCCACATATGACGCCGAGTCTGGGAATCGAACCCGGGCCACATTGGTGGGAGGCGCCATCCCTGCACCCCAGTGCAATGGAGTATAATTTTGTTTATTAAAAAGTTAGTCAATGTGTCCTCCACGTTGAAACTTACATAGCAAACCTCTCGACTTTGCGTAAATGACGAAAATAAAGACAAAATAAAGTTGCTTGCTTCAACGGTTGTTTGCTTCAAAACTCTACAAAATAAAGGTTCGTTCGTCGTGTAGTTTTGATCCATCCGCGGAAGAGGTGTTGGTGCGAACGGCAAGCCTTGGTATAAAGCTAAATCGTGAGTTCATGTTGAAAGCCCAGTGTGCAAAAGCTCGTTGATATATCGTAATTTTATTCTAATGTACTCCTTGTAATTTCTTCGTTATATTAATTATTGAATTCAATCGCCTTTTGGTCGAGCGAACTTCAGCAGCAGTTAGCAGCCATTATCAATTCCAAGTATTGCACTGCGCATCCTGTTCTGCGCATATGGTTTGTCAATATTTATACATTGGTCAAATTTGCAACATTGTAAATACGGCGAAAGTCGATCATACACGACCATACACGACGAAACAGTTCTCAAAACACGCGAGAGAAGTTGTGAATGACGCATAACTCTTTGCGAATAAGCGCGCTACGATAATCGAGATAGTCAGGTGACCTATATTTTTTATTGCATCATTTTGGTGTACAAATTATCCCCTTTAAATTACAAATTTTTTTTACAAATTTATCGGAAGGAAAAAAAGATATACCAGCAGAGAAGAGGAACAGGAACAGGAACAGGAACAGGAACAGGTTCTATAAAATATACTTTTAATCCAAAAATATATTTCAGGAAAGCAAAAGCAGTTAATTGCCGATTAAAATAAAAAGAGGCTTCAGTATGTGAATCGATCGATACAGAGAATTTGTTAATTAATTGTTATCGAAAACAAGGTGCGGTTACACGGGGCACTTTTACCGCGGTAAATGACCCTCTTACCACGGAAACTGCACTTAGTCCGTGTGACCGACATTTCCCAAGGTAACTTCCCATGTTAAATTTCCATGGATACGTCAAAAAGATCAGTGAAAGCACCCATGACATTTAACGTGGGAAGTTGGTAGGGTTTTTTGATGCCCGAGGTACAAGAGCGAATTGCGATGCTGATGAAGTTGTGATTAAATTTCCGGCCAATAAATTGCGTGAGATTTCGTTTTACCTCGGTAATCTTCGTAACGTGTGACCGCTAGTTAACACGGTATACTAAAACCCAAGTGTGAGGCACCGATGGATAATTTACCATGGGAAATGGCATTTACCATGGTGAGTGTAACCGCTCCTACAGTAAGTTGATGGAAAAAAGGCTAAAGTTACTCAGGGAATGATGTCGCACACCTTATGGATACGTCTACCCGAGAAAAATGAAAAAAAAAAAAAAGGTTGCACGAAGCATATGGCTCATGAAGTACCTGCGATAAAAGAAAAAATACCGTATCTATTTTTTTTCTTAAATCCTGTCCCAAAATACGCGTCGTATAGGCACAAAATTAGAAAGGATAGCCATTAACACATTGTCACCCAACTCAATCCAAACTAGAGCCCGCTAACTTCTCCACAGTCACTACACAATGCAGTTAGATAGATAGATAGTTGGATAGATAGATACTGTGTTTATTTCCTTCCGTTTTGCAGCTAAGGCTGAATTACACGAATGGGGTCAATACTAGAATATATATTATTATGAATACTTATATGTTACGAATTCACATAGTCTCTTTGTATTACATGGTTGTCTAATTAAATTCGTTTTTCCTGACCTGAGCGTGTAACCATGATAATTTGTCTGCGATGCAGTAGATGTAAGCACCAAGCGTAATGGCTCTTGCGCGCGAGCATCGTGTAGAAAATTGACACAAGCTTGACCACAAGGGTCTGCAGAGGAGACCAGAGGCGACTAGAGCCTCGCTGTACGCCAAGCCAGGAAATACTATTCGGTGGGCCTTCCTCTGTACGTATACCCATTTATATCCATGTATATCCATGTATATCCATGTATAACCATGTATGTCCATGTATACCAATGTATATCCGTGTATAACCATGTATTTCCATGTATACCCATATATATTCATGTATAACCATTTATGCCCATGTATACCCATGTATATCCATGTATAACCATGTATGTCCATGTATACCCATATATATTCATGTATACCCATGTATATCCATGCATACCCATATATATTCACGTATACCCATGTATATCCATGTATATTCATGTATGTCCATGTATACCCATGTATGTCCATGTATACACATATATATTCATGTATACCCATGTATATCCATGTATACCCATGTATGTCCATGTATACCCATGTGTATCCATGTATAACCATGTATGTCCCTGTATAGCTATATATATTCATGTATACCCATGTATATCCATGTATACCCATGTATGTCCATGTATACCCATGTGTATCCATGTATAACCATGTATATCAATGTATGTCCATGTATGTTCATGTATACCGATATATATCCATGTATAACCATGTATAGCCATGTATATCCATGTATACCCATGTATCTCTATGTGTACCCATGTACATCTATGTATAACCTTGTATATCCATGTATACTCATGTATGTTCATGTATATCCATGTATAACCATGTATGTCCATGTATACCCATTTATGTCCATGTATACCCATGTCTGTCCATGTATACCCATATATATCCATGTATAACCATGTATAGCCATGTATATCCATGTATATCCATGTACAGCAATGTATTTCCATGTATACCCATGTTCAGCCATGTATATCCATGTAGATATATGTACAGCCATGTATATCCATGTATACCCATATATCTCTATGTATACCCATGTATATCCATGTATAATCGTGTATATCCATGTGTACCCATGTATACTCATGTATACCCGTGTATATTCATGTATTATCATGTATATCCATGTACACCATTTATATCCATGTATATCCATGTACAGCCATGTATATCCATGTACACCCGTGCATATCCATGTATATCTATGTAAACCATGTATTATCGTGTATATCCATGTACAGCCATGTATATCCATGTATACTCGTGGATATCTACATACAGGCATGTATATCCATGTACAACCATGTATATTCATGTATGCCCATGCATATCCATGTATATCCGTGTATATTCATGTATTTCGATGTAAAGGCATGTATCTCCATGTATACCTATGCATATCAATGCACAGCCATGTATATCCAGGTATGCCTGTGTATCCATGTATACGAATGTATACCCATGTATGCCCATCTACAGCCATGTATGTCCATGTGTATCCATGTACAGCTATGTATATCCATGTACACCCGTGTATATCCATGAATATCCATATACAGACATGTATGTCCATGTATACCCATGTATTATAATGGATATCCAAGTACAGCCATGTATATCCATGTATACCCATGTTCAGCCATGTATATCCATGTATATCCATGTACAGCCATGTATATCCATGTATATCCATGCACACCCGTGTATATCCATGAATATCCATATACAGCCATGTATGTCCATGTATAGCTATGTACACCCATATATTATCGTGTATATCCATGTACAGCCATGTATATCCATGTATACCCATGCATTTCTATGTATACTCATGTACAACCATGTATGCCCATGTACAGCCATGTATTTCCATGTATACGAATTTATATCCATGTATGCCCATGTACAGCCATGTATATCCATGTACAGCCATGTACATCCATGTATATCCATGTACACCCTTGTATATCCATGAATATCCATATACAGCCATGTATGTCCATGTATACCTATGGATACCCATATATTATCGTGTATATCCATCTACAGCCATGTATATCCATGTATACCCGTGTATATCCACATACAGGCATGTATATCCATATACAACCATGTATATCCATATATGCCCATGGATATTCATGTATACCCGTGTATATTCATGTATTATCATATATATCCATGTACAGCCATGTATATCCATGTATTTCCATGTAAAGGCAGAGTAGAGAACCAACAAACTCAACCCACATATGACGCCGAGTCTGGGAATCGAACCCGGGCCACATTGGTGGGAGGCGCCATCCCTGCACCCCAGTGCAATGGAGTATAATTTTGTTTATTAAAAAGTTAGTCAATGTGTCCTCCACGTTGAAACTTACATAGCAAACCTCTCGACTTTGCGTAAATGACGAAAATAAAGACAAAATAAAGTTGCTTGCTTTAACGGTTGTTTGCTTCAAAACTCTACAAAATAAAGGTTCGTTCGTCGTGTAGTTCTGATCCATCCGCGGAAGAGGTGTTGGTGCGAACGGCAAGCCTTGGTATAAAGCTAAATCGTGAGTTCATGTTGAAAGCCCAGTGTGCAAAAGCTCGTTGATATATCGTAATTTTATTCTAATGTACTCCTTGTAATTTCTTCGTTATATTAATTATTGAATTCAATCGCCTTTTGGTCGAGCGAACTTCAGCAGCAGTTAGCAGCCATTATCAATTCCAAGTATTGCACTACGCATCCTGTTCTGCGCATATGGTTTGTCAATATTTATACATTGGTCAAATTTGCAACATTGTAAATACGGCGAAAGTCAATCATACACGACCATACACGACGAAACAGTTCTCAAAACACGCGAGAGAAGTTGTGAATGACGCATAACTCTTTGCGAATAAGCGCGCTACGATAATCGAGATAGTCAGGTGACCTATATTTTTTATTGCATCATTTTGGTGTACAAATTATCCCCTTTAAATTACAAATTTTTTTTACAAATTTATCGGAAGGAAAAAAAGATATA
>NC_090879.1:2079331-2096831 GCF_036669935.1 Montipora foliosa
GTGTTTTGCTTTTTGATTTCTTTTTGGTGCGTGGAATGATATTGATCCGATCTCACACTGAAGAGGTATTTGTGTGATTCAAATTTAACATTTGCTTTAAAATACTCGTAGTTTAAGCAAAGGAAAAGCTGACAACTACTTTCACTGTTTAGTTGTGAGAGCCTTTAAAATTAACTTTCGTCCTTTGAACAGCTGTTACAAAGGTAGGGGATCATCTGTAGTAAACTCTTATTACTGGTGATCAGAACTTGTCACTTACCAGTAATATCAGTAACATTTATTTTGTCTTTGTCTCAAAAAAGAAACAAGTGGGATTGCAGGTGGGTCTTTTCAATATTATATTCGGGTAATTGATCAATGAAACAATAGAGAGGTTAAGCATGACGTTTACGGCCAACGGGAAAAGTCAGGCTCCTGCTTATCATAAAAGAGTGAAATTGTTGCCAAATATGTAAAAAACCCTGCTTGATATTAGCTCATTTCTGTCCTGTTAGCTCCATGTATAAAGCAACTTCTCAAAGGAACGAGACAAGGCGAGGATCAAAAAAGAAAAAGCGAGGATCATAGCTTTACTTGATTTCATATCCGCAGTTCAGTATATCATTCATTTCATATATCATTTCTCTCATTGATTCATTTCTCACGGAAAAATTAGAACCAACAAATGACCAGTTCCCAACGTCAGTGGCTTCGTAACTCAGTTGGTTAGAGCGTCGCACCGGTATCGCGAGGTTGCGGGTTCAAACCCCGTTGAAGTCCTGAATTTTTCAGGCTTTTTTACGCAATTGTTAAAATTGCATCCATAACTGCGAGGATCATAGCTTTACTTGACAAGTTAACATGAGAAAACCTTAATTTCACTCCGTTTGCCGTTTGGCGTAAACGTTGTGCATAACCTTCTCTAATACTTATTGAACTCTGCATACGCGTTTATTGGTTTTAAGTTAACCAAATGAAATCCACAGAACGATAGTTCCCTTCACACTGTTTTAAGGAAAACCGGGCTATAATTAAGCAATAGAGGATGTTTTCCGTGTTTCCATACTCTCATCTAAACACGAGGGGGATGTTGGGAGAATCCGAGACAGTTATGCAAACCCAAGACGCAGTCGAGGGTTTGCGTAACTGTCTCGAAATCTCCCAACTCCCCCGAGTGTTTAGCTAAGGCTATGGAAACACGGGAAAAAGTCCTCTATTGCTTTTATAAAATATTCCTCAAAGATAATTCGACAAATGAAGGAAAATGCAGATTTTTTACTTCTTGATTGAAACAGATTTTCTTGATACACGCTCATAGTTCCTACCAGCCAATCAAAACGCGCGTCTGACAATACATAACCAATCAAAATTCGTGTAATGTCACAGCCGTGTTTCCATACTCTTATCTAAACACAGCTATTGCCCAATGAGAGTGCGCGTACTATCCTAATTATTTTATAAATGCCGATGGTAAGCATGTAAAACTTCTATAAGTATAATGAAGTGTAGCTATGAAGAGGAATATGAATAAAACGAAAAAGATCTAGTAAGTGAGCGCCATTATCATCACATACACCGCCAAAAGCTTGGATTTTACAATATCGCATTAACAATAGAGTGAGTCCTTACTTCATTTGATTTTTTTTTTATTATTCTCTACAAATTTTGTAAATATATATTTTTTTAAATATATAAACTTAGTGAGCAAAATTTGTCAGATAGTTTGTTTCGAATACAACAGAATCAACAGAATGTGCTTTGACATGTGGCATATGAAATTCATGAGCAGCAAAGAGCACAAGCTAGGCTCAGTTCGGCGAAACTTTTTTAAAGCCCAAAAGCATGTGTTTTTACATCACACCTCTGAAGGACGACTTCTGGAGGAGGTCGGAGGGGTGATGAAAAACTAAGGCTTGTAGGGCTCTTCTACAAGTGGGCCTGGGAGCCTTTGCTCTGTTAGACTAAGCTGATGTAGTTCCCAACCCCTTAGTTGAAACCCACGATGTGTTTTCACCGTCACGAAGGGAAAGGCTAGGTATACCTGGTAAAGAAGACTTTTCACTGGGACCAAGAATACTGTGCTCATTCGAAGCCGCGAGCTTGTCCGTCGAAAATGTATTATTAGGGAATTCAAGAAACGACGACGGCTACGACTACGACAACGCCACAAAGCAATAATATCATTGGTTAAAAGAGCATAAGTAATCGTGCTGCACGTGCAGCACGGATTTTAGCAAGTATCTCAGCGGTCCTCTGCATAACGACGACGTGAAATCACTAAGCACGCAACATAGAATCTTTCATTCTCTATTTTAACTTTAAAACCGCTCGTACCAATTTATTTTTAGGATACTTTGCCCACATTGTAGGACGTGAACGAGACTGAATAATCCCGAAAGACTTATGATAGAGCCAAGTTATATTTTAAGGTGACGGTCGACCGTCGCCGTTGTAGATCTTAAATTCCCTATTCATTTGAGTTCACACAAAATATATACAAAGCGAATTAATGATTGACAAGGTTGTCATACAACCAGGAGACTAAAATTTAATCTTGACTCACCAGAGCGTCTTTTAATCAGTTAGATAAAGCTTTCATTTTACACTATAGTTTTAACAATAGAGTGAGTGCTTATTTCATTCGATTTTTTTATTATCCTCTATAAAGGACACGAAAAGCTCTCGCGTGATATTGCTGACTCTTTCAGCAACAGCCTTCACGCTGAATTGGATAACGTGGATCTTAATGAATTTGTGTCTAAATATAACACCACCCTGGAACAGATTTATGATGACCACGCTTCAGTTCAAACTAGGAGAGTGAAACATCGTCCATACGCAATATGGTTCAATGACGAGCTTCGCGCTGAAAAGCGCGAGAAGCGCCGCCTTGAACGGAAATATCGGAAATCCGGTCTTACAACAGACAATCAGTTATATCGTGATCAATGTGAAAGGTATAATTCTTTATTGGAGAGGCAGAAGTCACTTCTGCCTCTCCACGTGAAACTATTTCGATAATTCAGAAAACATTTTTACCATCGGGAGTTGGTTAGCCTTTTACATGTAAGTCAAATAAAGATATCGCGGCACACGAATTCGCAAAACGCTTTGTGAAGAGACCGGTCCGCCTTTAATTAGTGCGCTATTGTTAACTGTATTGCACCTTGGGATTTACCTTGCGCATTCAACCGTTTGATTGACAGCAGCTGAAATCTGCGAAGAGACTCAAGTATTCTCAAAGCTAAATGTGTTGACCAATCACAACCGACAAGTTCTAGACATGCAAATTATTATGCCGCGCTTTCATAATCTGAGAACTGTAAGTACATGTCGCGAAAGACAATGGGATCCTGCGCCATGTCTAACTACTACCGAAAGATAATTGAAAACACAGACCGTAATCAGCTATTTGGTACTATTGACAGGTTAAGAACATTACCCTGCCTACCTGAGTCTTTGCACCAATTGGTTGAAGACTTCAGTGTTTTTTTTTATTAACAAGGTTAATGGTATTCGTGCTGGCCTTTCTACTCCTACTACCTCAACTTACTCGACTGAGGAGAAACAGCTGTCTTGTAGTTTTCATGAGTTTCAGACTCCCTTGGACACTTCTGTGAATGATATTGTGATGTCATTATCAAGCAAAACCTCTAGTCTCGACCCAATTCCTACTTCAGAAGTAAAGCACCATTTGGACGTACTGTCGCCTGTCAGGCAGTATTTGGGCTCATCACTGACCAGCGGTTGTTTTCCTGACATACTCATGAAAGCTGTACTTCACCCAAAACTTAAGAATGCTGATCAGGACAAGGAAGAATTTAAGAGTTTTCGACCCCTTGCGAACATTGCTTTCTTGAGTAAAGTTACTGAAAAATTTGTTGCTATTCTGACTCATAGCTAATGGCTTGTTTCCGTCACTTCAATCGGCTTACCGCGAACATCATTCAACTGAAATGTTCAGCCCTTCTACGGGTCACGAACGATAATTTAAAGTCGTTTGTTTCTCGTAACGATGTTGTTTTGGTTCTCTTGGATGTCTCAGCCGCATTTGACACTCTCGATAATGACGTGTTCTTATCCCATTTGCACTCATATTTTGCCTTTGATGGTATCGTCTTACGCTGGTTCTCCTTCTATCTTCGTTCTAGATCTCAGACAGTTTCTGTTAATGGAATGATATCATCTACAAGAAATCTGATTTATGGTGTACCTCAAGGCTCGATTCTTGGCCCGTTGCTTTTCACGCTTTTCATAGTTCCCCTTCAAGATGTTATCTCCAGTTACAATCTACAATCGATGTTCTATGCTGATGACACCCAACTATATATATATATATATATATATATATATATATATATATATATATATATATATATTATATATATATATATAACTAACTGCAGACAGTACTTTTTTTTTTTTTTTTTTTTTCATGAAAACAGCCTTTATTCACAATAAAAACACACGCCATTTACAAATTAAAAAGCGCAAAAAAGTCACTAGAAACTAAGAGCCGGAGTAGGCAGCTAGCCACAAGGGCCTGGGGCCCTAACAGCAGAGTCCATGAACAGAGCAAATTCCCTGCAGAGATCCCCGGATTGTGGACACCGCGAACAGCGCACGGACAAATGGAATCCATGACCCAGATGTACTTCTAAATATTGATATGAGGAAATCCGTTCGCCATGGCACAAAAACCGTCCAAGACCCAAACATCGTGAAAGCGAGATTCAGAAAGAGAGTTATAATCCAAGAAGACTCTCTGCTTAAGATCATAGGAAACATAACGGATGATGGCACGATGGTCTTCTTTGCCGTTGCAGAAAATGGCCCTGTTTCGAAAGGTCCAAATGCCATAAAGAATGGATTTCGTCAAATGGCGCGCGAGCCAAGCCCTCTTAGCACTAAGAGAGGGCCAGCGGAAGAAAAAAACCGTTAAAAGGTTTGCAACAAACTGCCTACCAAGCAACAGGGAGAGAACTGGCACAAAGTGTAGCCAGACTCTTTTGACCCTTAGACAATTTAAAAAGCAATGGTCAATGGTCTGTCGTCGCGGACAAGAGGCACAGCGACCAGATGAGATACAACCCCAATTGAAAAGGGAATCACGCACCTTGACGCCGCGGAGGATAATAAGCCAAAAGACATCGTTCTTATAGTTCTCAGTGAAGGGGTCCCGGACGAGAGACCAATGACCATCGAGGGAGAACCCTGGCCCAATGACCTGGGACCATTGACGCGGCAAGATTGGCGGGGATGAGTTGATTGAAAGTAGCTTTTGATACAAGGTTTTACAAACTAGGGCACTTTCTCCCACCCTGGATAGAGTATCAAGACAGGCCTCGTAAAAGGGAGTTGGAGAAGAAGCACTGAGAGAGGAATTATCCCGTAAGGAAGACCATTCGGAACGCAGGGAGGACAAGCGACGCCCCAAAAAGTATTTACATAGAAAAAAACTAGAATCATCAGGGGAATTAAGCACGGAGGCCATCCCCGCCAATCTCAAAGCCTGGGCCTTTAAGACAAGATTGTCAAGATTGACACCCCCAAATTTCAATTTCAAAAAGCAAGTGTTACGACTCACCGTCTCCATTTTTGAGCCCCATAAGAAGGGCCAGATCAAGGCATTAACCTGCGCAATGACCCATTTTGGGAGAGTAAGAACTCTAGCAAGGTAAAGCAGCTTGCTCAAACCAAGTGTATTGATAATTAGGGCCTTACCGGGAAGGGATAGGGATCTCGACTTCCAGAGATTGAGGGATTTCTCCAGTTTCTCAAGTTTAGGCTGCCAATTAAAGTACTCTGTAGGGATGGTGCCAAACACTACCCCCAAGATTTTCATTTTCTTAACCCAGGTGAGGCCCAAAGGCTCATCAGAACGAAACCTCCAGGCCCCCAGCCACATTGCTTCAGTTTTGGTGCGATTCAGTTTGGCACCGGTACCCCTTTCATAGACATTAACACAGCTGGAAAGCTTAGACAAGGATCGAAGATCCTTGAGTACAGTCGTAGTGTCATCGGCATACAAGCGAACACGTGCTTGCCGCCCTCTGGTACCAGGGAGGAGGAACCCCTCAACCCCTGGACAACGGCGAATGAGGGACGCTAATACCTCAACACAAAGGACATAAAGTAAGGGAGACAGAGGGTCCCCCTGTCGCACCCCACGCGCAAGAGAAATCCTCTGAGATAGCCAACCGTTTAAGATAATCTGCATAAAGGCACCATTGTAAAATGTTGAGATCCACCGGCAAAACTCAGGTCCAAAACCATAAACCTGGAGAAGATGCAGGAGAAAGGAACGGTTGACACGGTCAAAAGCTTTCTCTTGGTCAAGGCTGACTAAGATTGCGGATTCATCCGTCCGTTGAATGTAGTCCAAAACATCACGCAAAAGAGTAACATTAGAAAAAATACTTCGGCCAGGAACGGAGCAAGTCTGATCACGGTGGACAATATATTCAAGAACCTTGGAAAGACGAGAAGTGATTGCTTTAGAAATAATCTTATAATCCACATTCAAAAGAGAGATGGGCCGCCAGTTTTTTAAGTGCTTAATATTACCACGTTTCTTAAAAATAAGCCGGGTGACGCTACCCTTCATCGAGCCGCAAAGCTCGCCATCGGAGAAACACTGGTTAGAAACAGGGAGTAAAAGGGGACCCAAAGTCTCCCAAAAATGAAGATAAAATTCAACTGATAGTCCGTCAGATCCCGGTGACTTCCCGGTATTAAGACTCTTAACAGAGTTCGTTAATTCGTCAAGCGACAAGGATCCCTCGCACGAAGCGCGTTGAGGAGGAGAAAGGGACTTTTTAGCAGATTCTAAACAACGCTGTTTAAAAAACGCGTCAATAGGCTCATCAGTGAAAAGATCTGAATAGAAGCGCACATGCGCACGTTCAATTTCTTCACGCGTGAACACCTCTACATCATCAGAATTAAGAATAGAAGAAACAATATTACGCTCAAAGCGTTCACGTTCAAGCTTAAAGAAAAATCGCGTGGGCCTTTCTCCCTCCTCAAGCCACTGAACTCTAGAACGGATTTTAGAACCGTCTAACTTTTCCAAGGTAAGAGCCTTAAGCTTACTTTCGAGCTCGGAAATTTCAGGACTAACTGAAGGATTACCAGAAGTAAGCTGACGTTTTAGCTTAATAATCCGGTTAACTAAAAGAACACGTTCGTGCGAGAGATCCCTGCTCTTTTCCCTGGCAAAGAAAATGATCTCAGAGCGGATAGAGTTTTTAAAAAAGTCCCACCAAACTTTAACCGAGGAAAAGTGTTGCAAGCAATTGGCTAAATGATTGATACAATTCGAAATATAGTCGCAAAACACATCATCATTCAAAAGTGAATTATTAAACTTCCAAATGCCAGGACCACGGAGGTTATTCCCAGTGGGCTGGAAGGAAAGACAAACAAAATCATGGTCGGAAAAAACACAAGGGTTGATTTCACAAGAAACAACAGAAGGCATGAAGTTCTTAGAAACAAAAAATTTATCTAAACGCGAACCAATTGAAAAATCCGAATTAAACCATGTGCACTGGCACACTCTCGGATGTAGCTTGCGCCAGACATCAATTAAAGAAAAGGCTGAACGCAAATCAGTAAGGCACTTAGCAGGCACAAAGTTGCCGCCAAATTTATCAAGGTTGTGATCGTAACAATTATAATCACCAGCAATTATTAAGACATCAGAGGATAAAAAGTATTCATGCAAACTTCTGAAAAACACTTTCTTTTCGGCCAAGTTGGTGGGAGCATAAATGTTAATTAAATTAATCCTTAGGTCGTCAAGTTTTAACAAAAGACTAACAACCCTCCCCGACGTGTCTCTTTTCCAGCAACTGACGTTGCCGGAAAAAGATTCAGAAAGGCAAGTAAGGACACCACCTTGTTTGCCTACAGCAGGGGACCAAAAACAAGGTCCACGCCAGGCACAAGAGAAAACGCGGAAAACCTCAGGATCAGTAATCTTCGTTTCCTGAAAACAGAAAACGTCATAAGAGGTACGAAGACTATATATGAGATAATCTTGGAAAAGCTTACTGAAACCACGAGAATTTAAGGAAAGAATTTTGGAAGTCATGAAGGGTGAGGGTTCTTAGTCTTTTACTAGAACTGACCGGCATAGGTGACGTTGATTTACGCGCAGGTGGACCATCTGTGAAGTCTAGCCTGGCAGGCTTGCGTTTCGGTGCAACTCGAAGAGGTTGAGGACGGAGAGGAATCTGTGATGAACGCAGCGGAACTGTAGGGCCAGGATCCTCAGGAATCTCCATCGCAGCAATAGCTTGATTAGAAGCAGTAGAACGTTGCGAGTCAGCTGCAGCGACAAGCTGTAGATCAGACAAAGTAGGAGAGCCAGAAATGATGCTCGACGGAGGAGAAGGCTCTTGGGACAAAGGAGGAGACAGGGACGACGATTCAACAGGCGAAAGGAGGGACTGAGACGATTGCGTAGTTTGTGATGACTGAGAGAACTGTGTAGACTGGGAAGACTGCGAGGGTTGTGTGGAGGGCTGCTTTGGGGTGTTCTGGGACAGTGATGAAGGTTGACCAGAAGATGGCGACAGTGATGATTGCGATGAGAGGGGAACACAGGAAGGTGTAGGAGGTAGTACATCAGGAGAAGACTGCGTAGGAGGCTGTGAAGGAGGAATATCAGGTAAAGACTGCTTTAAAGGAATTGAAGAAGGCGGGCCATCGGAAGAAGGCTCATCAGGAGGAGGCTGCGGGGGAGACTGTGACGGTCGAGACTCTGGAAGGGGAGCAGGAGCAGCATCATTATCACCAGTGTCAACTTTTTCAGGGCGCCGCCACCAAGATAATTTACAATCAATGGCGTAGTGGCCGTCCTCTTTGCAAATACTGCACTTGATTTCTTCTTTACAGTCGCTGAAGGTGTGACCCAGTTGGTCACAGTTAAAGCATATCACGTTAGGGCACACCTTTGCGACATGATCAGGAAGATGGCACTTTCTGCAAGTAGGAACCTGTCCCTCGTGTTTGACTCTAAGAAGCTTCCTGCCGAAGCGTAGGAAGGACGGAATCGACTCAGATAGCTCCATTCTAGCAACGCGTGTTCCATTCTTGATGCCCTCGTAGCCCTGTAGATTACATCTGCGGAAGCCGAGGACAGATCCATAGCGGCTGAGACGATGGGCCAGTGCTTCATCAGAAAGCTCGAAGGGAGTATCATACACAACAACAAAGGTACACGTAGAAGATGAATTACGATGACGACGGATAAAAGAAGACTTACGAAGGAAGAGATCACGGTACTCACTGGTGGAAAACGTCACGGAAACAAAGCCATTAGGATTGCGTTGGAGACATCTGACCGCAGCAGCACGGATACCACAGTTCTTTAGATCGGCAAACACTTGGGATAAAGAAGTGTCCTTGTCGGAAAGAGAAAAATGTGCCGTACATGGTCGCTCGGGCAAAATGTTCAGCGGATGGATAGAATCCTTCTCTGCGTCAGTAAGACGTTCAGCATTCCTCATTATATAATCAACACTGGGTTGACTAGACACACTGGAGTGTCGACGACGCCCAACCATTTGGGCATAAGACGGGATATCAGCAATTTCCATGTTCTCTTCAGTTTCGGAAAGGTCCGCCCAGCTATGCTGGGGATCGACAACATTACCTGCCATACTACTGCAAAGGCCACAAAATAACCAATACAGCAATAGCACAAGCGAAAAAACAGACTGATAGGGCTTCGCCCTGGGTAAGCCCAACGATAAACTGATAAAAGGCATGGGCCTCATCAGTGCAGTGCTGATGTCTGGGATGGAGGTTACGCTTATAAAGCCACCCCAAATGTCCCACACATGTGGTACATCTTAGCCATGCCTGAGTGCTCAAACTAGCGAGCTAGTGAGCATGCGCAATATAGCACGCGACATATATATATATATATATATATATATATATTGCCGCTAGCAATTGCGCATGCTCACTAGCTCGCTAGTTTGAGCACTCTGGCATGGCTTAGATGTACCACATGTGTGGGACATTTGGGGTGGGTTTATAAGCTTAACCTCCATCCCAGACATCAGCACTGCACTGATGAGGCCCAGGCCTTTTATCAGTTTATCGTTGGGCTAACCCAGGGCGAAGCCCTATCAGTCTGTTTTTTCGCTTGTGCTATTGCTGTATTGGTTATTTTGTGGCCTTTGCAGTAGTATGGCAGGTAATGTTGTCGATCCCCAGCATAGCTGGGCGGACCTTTCCGAAACTGAAGAGAACATGGAAATTGCTGATATCCCGTCTTATGCCCAAATGGTTGGGCGTCGTCGACACTCCAGTGTGTCTAGTCAACCCAGTGTTGATTATATAATGAGGAATGCTGAACGTCTTACTGACGCAGAGAAGGATTCTATCCATCCGCTGAACATTTTGCCCGAGCGACCATGTACGGCACATTTTTCTCTTTCCGACAAGGACACTTCTTTATCCCAAGTGTTTGCCGATCTAAAGAACTGTGGTATCCGTGCTGCTGCGGTCAGATGTCTCCAACGCAATCCTAATGGCTTTGTTTCCGTGACGTTTTCCACCAGTGAGTACCGTGATCTCTTCCTTCGTAAGTCTTCTTTTATCCGTCGTCATCGTAATTCATCTTCTACGTGTACCTTTGTTGTTGTGTATGATACTCCCTTCGAGCTTTCTGATGAAGCACTGGCCCATCGTCTCAGCCGCTATGGATCTGTCCTCGGCTTCCGCAGATGTAATCTACAGGGCTACGAGGGCATCAAGAATGGAACACGCGTTGCTAGAATGGAGCTATCTGAGTCGATTCCGTCCTTCCTACGCTTCGGCAGGAAGCTTCTTAGAGTCAAACACGAGGGACAGGTTCCTACTTGCAGAAAGTGCCATCTTCCTGATCATGTCGCAAAGGTGTGCCCTAACGTGATATGCTTTAACTGTGACCAACTGGGTCACACCTTCAGCGACTGTAAAGAAGAAATCAAGTGCAGTATTTGCAAAGAGGACGGCCACTACGCCATTGATTGTAAATTATCTTGGTGGCGGCGCCCTGAAAAAGTTGACACTGGTGATAATGATGCTGCTCCTGCTCCCCTTCCAGAGTCTCGACCGTCACAGTCTCCCCCGCAGCCTCCTCCTGATGAGCCTTCTTCCGATGGCCCGCCTTCTTCAATTCCTTTAAAGCAGTCTTTACCTGATATTCCTCCTTCACAGCCTCCTACGCAGTCTTCTCCTGATGTACTACCTCCTACACCTTCCTGTGTTCCCCTCTCATCGCAATCATCACTGTCGCCATCTTCTGGTCAACCTTCATCACTGTCCCAGAACACCCCAAAGCAGCCCTCCACACAACCCTCGCAGTCTTCCCAGTCTACACAGTTCTCTCAGTCATCACAAACTACGCAATCGTCTCAGTCCCTCCTTTCGCCTGTTGAATCGTCGTCCCTGTCTCCTCCTTTGTCCCAAGAGCCTTCTCCTCCGTCGAGCATCATTTCTGGCTCTCCTACTTTGTCTGATCTACAGCTTGTCGCTGCAGCTGACTCGCAACGTTCTACTGCTTCTGATCAAGCTATTGCTGCGATGGAGATTCCTGAGGATCCTGGCCCTACAGTTCCGCTGCGTTCATCACAGATTCCTCTCCGTCCTCAACCTCTTCGAGTTGCACCGAAACGCAAGCCTGCCAGGCTAGACTTCACAGATGGTCCACCTGCGCGTAAATCAACGTCACCTATGCCGGTCAGTTCTAGTAAAAATACTACGAACCCTCACCCTTCATGACTTCCAAAATTCTTTCCTTAAATTCTCGTGGTTTCAGTAAGCTTTTCCAAGATTATCTCATATATAGTCTTCGTACCTCTTATGACGTTTTCTGTTTTCAGGAAACGAAGATTACTGATCCTGAGGTTTTCCGCGTTTTCTCTTGTGCCTGGCGTGGACCTTGTTTTTGGTCCCCTGCTGTAGGCAAACAAGGTGGTGTCCTTACTTGCCTTTCCGAATCTTTTTCCGGCAACGTCAGTTGCTGGAAAAGAGACACGTCGGGGAGGGTTGTTAGTCTTTTGTTAAAACTTGACGACCTAAGGATTAATTTAATTAACATTTATGCTCCCACCAACTTGGCCGAAAAGAAAGTGGTTTTCAGAAGTTTGCATGAATACTTTTTATCCTCTGATGTCTTAATAATTGCTGGTGATTATAATTGTTACGATCACAACCTTGATAAATTTGGCGGCAACTTTGTGCCTGCTAAGTGCCTTACTGATTTGCGTTCAGCCTTTTCTTTAATTGATGTCTGGCGCAAGCTACATCCGAGAGTGTGCCAGTGCACATGGTTTAATTCGGATTTTTCAATTGGTTCGCGTTTAGATAAATTTTTTGCTTCTAAGAACTTCATGCCTTCTGTTGTTTCTTGTGAAATCAACCCTTGTGTTTTTTCCGACCATGATTTTGTTTGTCTTTCCTTCCAGCCCACTGGGAATAACCTCCGTGGTCCTGGCATTTGGAAGTTTAATAATTCACTTTTGAATGATGATGTGTTTTGCGACTATATTTCGAATTGTATCAATCATTTAGCCAATTGCTTGCAACACTTTCCTTCGGTTAAAGTTTGGTGGGACTTTTTTAAAAACTCTATCCGCTCTGAGATCATTTTCTTTGCCAGGGAAAAGAGCAGGGATCTCTCGCACGAACGTGTTCTTTTAGTTAACCGGATTATTAAGCTAAAACGTCAGCTTACTTCTGGTAATCCTTCAGTTAGTCCTGAAATTTCCGAGCTCGAAAGTAAGCTTAAGGCTCTTACCTTGGAAAAGTTAGACGGTTCTAAAATCCGTTCTAGAGTTCAGTGGCTTGAGGAGGGAGAAAGGCCCACGCGATTTTTCTTTAAGCTTGAACGTGAACGCTTTGAGCGTAATATTGTTTCTTCTATTCTTAATTCTGATGATGTAGAGGTGTTCACGCGTGAAGAAATTGAACGTGCGCATGTGCGCTTCTATTCAGATCTTTTCACTGATGAGCCTATTGACGCGTTTTTTAAACAGCGTTGTTTAGAATCTGCTAAAAAGTCCCTTTCTCCTCCTCAACGCGCTTCGTGCGAGGGATCCTTGTCGCTTGACGAATTAACGAACTCTGTTAAGAGTCTTAATACCGGGAAGTCACCGGGATCTGACGGACTATCAGTTGAATTTTATCTTCATTTTTGGGAGACTTTGGGTCCCCTTTTACTCCCTGTTTCTAACCAGTGTTTCTCCGATGGCGAGCTTTGCGGCTCGATGAAGGGTAGCGTCACCCGGCTTATTTTTAAGAAACGTGGTAATATTAAGCACTTAAAAAACTGGCGGCCCATCTCTCTTTTGAATGTGGATTATAAGATTATTTCTAAAGCAATCACTTCTCGTCTTTCCAAGGTTCTTGAATATATTGTCCACCGTGATCAGACTTGCTCCGTTCCTGGCCGAAGTATTTTTTCTAATGTTACTCTTTTGCGTGATGTTTTGGACTACATTCAACGGACGGATGAATCCGCAATCTTAGTCAGCCTTGACCAAGAGAAAGCTTTTGACCGTGTCAACCGTTCCTTTCTCCTGCATCTTCTCCAGGTTTATGGTTTTGGACCTGAGTTTTGCCGGTGGATCTCAACATTTTACAATGGTGCCTTTATGCAGATTATCTTAAACGGTTGGCTATCTCAGAGGATTTCTCTTGCGCGTGGGGTGCGACAGGGGGACCCTTTGTCTCCCTTACTTTATGTCCTTTGTGTTGAGGTATTAGCGTCCCTCATTCGCCGTTGTCCAGGGGTTGAGGGGTTCCTCCTCCCTGGTACCAGAGGGCGGCAAGCACGTGTTCGCTTGTATGCCGATGACACTACGACTGTACTCAAGGATCTTCGATCCTTGTCTAAGCTTTTCAGCTGTGTTAATGTCTATGAAAGGGGTACCGGTGCCAAACTGAATCGCACCAAAACTGAAGCAATGTGGCTGGGGGCCTGGAGGTTTCGTTCTGATGAGCCTTTGGGCCTCACCTGGGTTAAGAAAATGAAAATCTTGGGGGTAGTGTTTGGCACCATCCCTACAGAGTACTTTAATTGGCAGCCTAAACTTGAGAAACTGGAGAAATCCCTCAATCTCTGGAAGTCGAGATCCCTATCCCTTCCCGGTAAGGCCCTAATTATCAATACACTTGGTTTGAGCAAGCTGCTTTACCTTGCTAGAGTTCTTACTCTCCCAAAATGGGTCATTGCGCAGGTTAATGCCTTGATCTGGCCCTTCTTATGGGGCTCAAAAATGGAGACGGTGAGTCGTAACACTTGCTTTTTGAAATTGAAATTTGGGGGTGTCAATCTTGACAATCTTGTCTTAAAGGCCCAGGCTTTGAGATTGGCGGGGATGGCCTCCGTGCTTAATTCCCCTGATGATTCTAGTTTTTTTCTATGTAAATACTTTTTGGGGCGTCGCTTGTCCTCCCTGCGTTCCGAATGGTCTTCCTTACGGGATAATTCCTCTCCCAGTGCTTCTTCTCCAACTCCCTTTTACGAGGCCTGTCTTGATACTCTATCCAGGGTGGGAGACAGTGCCCTAGTTTGTAAAACCTTGTATCAAAAGCTACTTTCAATCAACTCATCCCCGCCAATCTTGCCGCGTCAATGGTCCCAGGTCATTGGGCCAGGGTTCTCCCTCGATGGTCATTGGTCTCTCGTCCGGGACCCCTTCACTGAGAACTATAAGAACGATGTCTTTTGGCTTATTATCCTCCGCGGCGTCAAGGTGCGTGATTCCCTTTTCAATTGGGGTTGTATCTCATCTGGTCGCTGTGCCTCTTGTCCGCGACGACAGACCATTGACCATTGCTTTTTAAATTGTCTAAGGGTCAAAAGAGTCTGGCTACACTTTGTGCCAGTTCTCTCCCTGTTGCTTGGTAGGCAGTTTGTTGCAAACCTTTTAACGGTTTTTTTCTTCCGCTGGCCCTCTCTTAGTGCTAAGAGGGCTTGGCTCGCGCGCCATTTGACGAAATCCATTCTTTATGGCATTTGGACCTTTCGAAACAGGGCCATTTTCTGCAACGGCAAAGAAGACCATCGTGCCATCATCCGTTATGTTTCCTATGATCTTAAGCAGAGAGTCTTCTTGGATTATAACTCTCTTTCTGAATCTCGCTTTCACGATGTTTGGGTCTTGGACGGTTTTTGTGCCATGGCGAACGGATTTCCTCATATCAATATTTAGAAGTACATCTGGGTCATGGATTCCATTTGTCCGTGCGCTGTTCGCGGTGTCCACAATCCGGGGATCTCTGCAGGGAATTTGCTCTGTTCATGGACTCTGCTGTTAGGGCCCCAGGCCCTTGTGGCTAGCTGCCTACTCCGGCTCTTAGTTTCTAGTGACTTTTTTGCGCTTTTTAATTTGTAAATGGCGTGTGTTTTTATTGTGAATAAAGGCTGTTTTCATGAAAAAAAAAAAAAAAAAAAAAGTACTGTCTGCAGTTAGTTATATATATATATATATATATAGTTTTTAGCGTGTACTGAAGAAGCCCGAAGGGCGAAACGTTTACACGAAATTATAATATACCAGACCTGTGAGAAGTTCGCCAGCGACTCATTTTTTTATTCTTCCTATATATATATATAAAAGAATGACACCGAATGACACCGAAGAATGTAAACAAGAATGACACCGAAAAGAATGACACCGAAAGCAAAAAGAATGACACCGAACTGAGCAAACATCTATGGCAGCTAAACATCAAAAGAAAGACTTCGCAATCTCCTGGAAAATTCTAGCCAAGGCCAAATCTTATAGCAACCTTACTAAACGATGTAATCTATGTAGTACCGAGAAATTCTATATTCTATATAAACCGGACATGGCAACGCTCAACAAACGTAATGAACTCGTGTCGACTTGCAGGCACAAGCGAAATTTTCTCCTTAGGTTCAATCGCATCCTCAACAACCAATCATAAATTTACAAATGCTTTTTTACTATTGTTTTTCAAGTTTGAACCTTGTAACGATCACGCTACTGATGTATACAAACCCCAGCGATGCTACAGTGTACATGGAATTTAACTGATGAGTGGTCCAACTCCTAGTTGGTCTATGAAACAGACCTGTATTAAAGTCCATATGAAACTATATTGAGTAGAAAAACATTGTTATTACCGCTCCCTTATTGTTTAGCACTATTCTGGATTTATCAGTGTGGAACTCACCTGAAGTTATATCAAGCTCCTAATTTGTCGAGCACTGTGCTACTGAACATCCAAACATGGAACGTGTTTCGTTCAACTACTCAACCAAGAACATCCCTGTCGCATCGAAGAAAGAATACATCAGGCAGCTTTTCGACAAGACTGAGCAGTTCCTGTGCAGAATGAGATGGAAGGCTCAACACTTTTTAAACCTGAATTTAAACCCAAACCAACAACCAGAGAAAGAAACTTTCGGCTTCAAAACAAGAAACAACCCCCCTGTCATTGAGGAGTTAAAGGAGTTTGAGGATGGCATGATGAAGATCATCCAAAAGGTCAAATTCAAGAATATTGAGTGTCAGTCCCAAAAAGACCTCAATGAAGACATCAAATCAATTAAAAGGGACAACCGCCTATTTGTAAAGGCCGATAAATCCACGAACTTTTACAAATTGGAAGCCACCAAGTACAATCAGCTCCTGCATGACAACATCACAAAGACCTACAAAAAGGCAGAGTATAACCTATTAAACAAAATTGATGTGAAAGCGAAAACAATCACCGAGAAACTCCGTATTGACGACCGCGTCGAAACGACCGTTACAAAAGAAGCTTTTATCACCCTAAAAGACCACAAGGACAATTTTGAGAATAAACCAACGTGCAGATTAATTATACAAAAATTTGGTTTATCAACGGAGTTGATAATGTAAATCGACAGTATCAACAAGAAACTGCTGAACGTCACGCGAGTAAACCAGTGGAAAAACACCTCCTCTGTGCTGCAATGGTTCAAACAGTTGCCTAACAAACAGAGGTGTGCTTTCATAACCTTCGATGTAGTGGAATTCTACCTCTCCATATCAGAGACACTACTCCAGCGTGCCCTTGACTTCGCAGCCAATTATGTGACCATTTCAGATGATGATCGTCACATAATCTTACAAGCTAAACAATCCCTTCTTTTCAACAACGGAAACCCTTGGCAGAAGAGAAACACTGGTACGCTCTTCGACGTCACCATGGGTAGTTATGATGGAGCTGAAACGTGTGAATTAGTAGGGATCTACATGCTCTCGCAGCTTAAAGCAATTTCTCACGGCATGGAAATTGGGCTTTACAGAGATGACGGCTTAGCAGTAATCGACCAAGCCCCACAAAAAATCGAAAAAATCAAAAAAGAAATATGCAAAGTGTTCGCCAAAAACAACCTACGCATTACTGTTGAGGCCAACAAAAAGGTCGTAAATTTCCTTGACGTAACATTAGACTTAACCACTGAGAAGTACAAGCCATATTCGAAGCCTGCAACAACTCCGCTCTATGTCCACAG
>NC_090879.1:2134331-2141831 GCF_036669935.1 Montipora foliosa
CATCTGTTGTCTTCACTGTTGAAAGTTAAATTGCGTTCAATCAATTCCAGTTCTCTTTCTTCTTGTATGGTATAATCTTTGGCGCACAAGGAGCATTTTCCACACTTGCAACCTCCGTATTTCGGTTTGCACTGTACACCAAGGGCCTCGATAGTGTAAAAATCGTCGATGTTAACTTTGCTTACAATCGTGTGGACTCTCGCGTTTCGAAGATCATGAGCCATGCACATTTCTTTAAGTAGTGGGTGAGTTCCTCCAACACATCTTCCAAAGCGATTTTTCAGTAGTACAAGATGACCAATATTTTGTTCCCTTTCAGGGTGATATGCGGCGTATTCATATCCAATTAATACATCAACTGGGCCAGCGGGTAGTGCTATTTCATCCTTTGTGATGTTTCTAAATAGGTGGGCGATGCTGTCTACGTCTACGAGCTCGATATCAGAGGTGATTTTGTTGATGCCATACACTTCGAACTCAACGGCGTGCCCTTGCTTGTCCAGAAGTGGTAGCTTGTATTTTATTGTTTCAATTTTCTTTCTGCCCTCCTAACTTCGCGATGGAGAGATTCACTTTGACTCCTCTGAGTTTTTCTTGTTTCGCTTTAGCGTTGGTAATGAAGCAGAGTGAGGCTGCGTTGTCCCACATGACATTAGCCGTCCCTTTCGTGGTCTCGACTCTCTGTACCTGGAGGAGACATGTATCGAATTTTAAGTTGTTACAAACATTTGCGGACGCAGTAGCCTGTTGAGGTGTACTTTCATTGCTTGGAGTGCATTGCTGGGGCGTATTTTCATGAATTGATGGGTGATGTCTCCTTGTGCAGCCATTTACGCCACACTCTCTTCCCATTCTACAAGTGCGTTGCCTGTGGCCAGGCTTAAGACAGGACCAACATGCCCGCTTTTCTTTGAGAAAATTCTTCTTTTCATCAATCGCCTTCGCTTGATAAAGTCGGCAATTAGCGGTCCAGTGCCTACCGTTGTCGTGAATCAGGCATTTTGGTCTGGGTTCTCTATTTTCCTGTTTTTCCTCTGAAATACTCGCTGTGCAGTGTGCCGCGCCTTTATGATATTGGTTGCTACTAGTTGCTCGGAGTGTAGCACTCTCGTGTTCAATTCAATGGCTCTTTTTTGGCTCTGCAGAAAGTCTAGGACACTTGGAAATTTGTTGCTTTTGTCAACAGGGCTGTCACGGGAGCTTACTAGCTCGGACCATTTTCTTTTAATATCTGGCGGGAGTGCTTTCTCAATTACGCTGACTGAACTTGTGGTTGTGATCTCTGTTTCCAATCCAAGTCTCTTTAGGTCTCTATAGCCATCCTCTATGAGGGTTACACATTCGATAAAGCGTTTGTCTTCTCCCTCTCTGAGCATTCTAAATCGCTTTATTTCGTCAATGATGACATCAGCGGCTTTGGCTGGGTCACCATATTTCTCGTCCAAACGTTGCCACATCTCGTCTATGTCGTCGTCTACGCTTTTCACTAGTTTCGCTGGCTCCCCGTCAAGACAGGTGCGTAAGACGTATGCTGCGTCACTCTTTCGGGTCTGAGTCATAACTTGCTTCTGGAAGTCCCTTTTAAATTGCGGATACTCGCGCATTTCCTGTCAAAATGAGGCATTCGTACCTTTTCCAGTCTTAGGAACGAAGCTGAGGCGGTAGACTCCTGTTTTGTTCTCCTAGCTTCTACATTAGTGTAGCTTACTACTATTTTCTCCTTTATTTCGTGATAACAAGTTTGGATTGTGGCGATCCAATTCATTTCAGCTTCTGCGGATTCGCTGGATAATAGCTGTAGCAGTTCTGTGTTCGATTGTTTGCATTCTAGAAATTCGTCTTCTATTTGTGTTTGTAAATCTCTCAGTGCAACATTCGGAATTTCTTTCGATTTCAGGGCGTGCGATATACTTTTGTATAACGCTTCGAAAACGGCGCGCGCTGTGTTCCGTTTTGTTCGCGCTCTGTCAATGTATCCTTGACGTTCTGCGTCTTCGCGTGTTCTTCTTTCTTTTAAAGTGATTTGCTCCACATATTTGATCTTGCGATCAGTCGAATCATTAAATTTCTCTTGGACTCCTGTCATCCAAGCTTCTGCTTCTTCAGACTGTTTGTCCGGCAATAACTCAACATAGGTTTCATGCTTATCTTCGAGTTCATCATACGCTACAGCTAAATTTGCGTAATTTGTTTCAACTACTTCAATTCCTTGATCGCTTTCTATTGACTTGATGAGGAAGTTTCTCTTTCTTGTAAATCGTCCCTTAGCTGATGTGCGCTTGCTTTTGGCTTCTTCGATTGCAGCTGTATACTCAGACATCTTTAGTATGATCCAGTTGTCGCTTTGTAGCAGACCACCTTGGATGTTGAATGTGTTGCTAGCCGAAGAGTTTCCACGGTTTTAAACTACTCCTTTATTTCACGGTCATCGCAGGGAGGGTAGAGTTAGTAAGAGAAATGCAAATGTTAACTTAAATCAAAGAAAGACATTTACCCATGGTTCCCATGATTCCCACACCGGGAAATTGCCTGCTGATTATTATTATTATTATTAAACTGTCAACAAAAGTACAAATAACCTGGCAGCGCATAAGTATAGGCTACTTAGAGCCTCTTGTTAAATGACGTCCTCGTAGCCGTCGTCGTCCTCATTTCGTAAGCTCCCTAGTATCTGTTTTGCAACACTTTGGTTAATGTTATCGTTATTTTCCTTGTCAAATTGTTTCAATTAGCTTCTCTTGCCCAAAGTTCATTTTCGGTATGAAAGACCAAGCATTTCCTTGGTCAATTAATGACAGCCGATGACATGCATGACAGGTCAAGTGGGCGGTTTTCAAAATTCAGGGGTTTGTCTGCCAGCGTTTCCTTATTGTCTCGCACCAAATAATTATTTGCGTTTTACTTTTTTTTGTTTGCGTTTTCCTTTTTTTGTTTGCGTTTTCTTTTTTTTGTTTGCGTTTTCTTTTTTGTTTGTGTTTGAGCCTCCTGGGCCACCGTATGAATGCGATTTAAGGGACTTCTCAACTTCCCGGGTTGTCACTCGTACATAAATAAAGGGAAGGCTGGAAGGTAATTTCTAGCTTACCTCACATTTCGCCGATAAAATCACACTTCTCCGGCATCAGTCACGCTCAAACTCCGGCAATGGCCACTCGGATAAATTTACTTCTCTTTGACCAAGTTTCAAGGTCCAGCGAATATCCATTGCTGAGAAAAAGCGATGAATATTTAAATGTTCAAAATCCTTCGAGTCTCGCTTACAACGAATTTGGACACGGCTGATCAACCGTTCACTTATTTGGTCTCACAGTTTCGGTCGATAAAAGGGCATTTTTAAATAATCTCCGAATTGCAATTTCAGATTACATGCACATAATCTACAAAAATCATTCGCGGATTTACTTGAGAGTCTTCCTCATAATACTTGCTTTTTCATGCTTTGCAAATTAACATCCGTGTTTGCTATCTTCCCATCTCAGTTCCGTGCATGCTGCCAATAAGTTTTGCACGCAAATTATACAACTTGGTTTCGCATGACAGCTTTACTCTGATTGGCTGTTCCTAATTCGATTCAAAGTGGGCGGCATTCAAATAACTTAACTTTTTTGGCACAGTCTTCGGCACAGTCTTCCGCATTCTCCGTTTATCGGCACAGTCTTCCGCATTCTCTGTGCGGCTTATGCCTTTCGTGCCAACAATACGACCAGTTACGCAGGCTAGCTGCATTTCTTCGCGTCCTTTCTTCATCAAAATGAGAGTAGCAATTATAGGAGCTGGACCAAGTGGTTTAACCTGCATAAAAGCCTGTAATGATGACGGCTTGGAACCTGTTTGTTTCGAAGCAGAAGATGAGATCGGAGGCTTGTGGTATTTCACCGAAGAAGAACGCCACAGCTCTGTTTACAGATCCACTGTGATCAACACGAGTAAGGAGATGACGTGCTACTCGGATTTTCCAATGCCTAAGGAGTTTCCACCTTTCATGCCCCACGGAAAGGTCATGGAGTATCTTCATCTGTACGCGGAGGCGTTTGATTTGTATAAGTTCATTCGCTTAAGAACCAAGGTGGTCGAGATCAGAAAGACGCCGGACTTCGACGAGAGCGGCAAATGGGAAATACTTTTTCGGGAACTAGACGGGGCGGATCCCGAAGCAGTGAAGGTAGAGATCTACGATGCTGTGATGGTATGTGTCGGCCATCACTCAGAACCTTGGTGGCCCACCCCGAGCTTCCCCGGTCAGGATGAATTTGAAGGCCTGAAAATGCACAGTCATTCCTACAAGGATTTCAAGCCATTTGAAAATAAGAAGATCCTAATTGTTGGTATGTGAGCTGTTTTTATTTGACATTTCTATATCGATCGACATGTCCACTCAACATATCGAAGTAGTCTGTAGTCTCCATGACCGAAGCAGCCGGCCACCAGGAAGACTCGCCACCAATACGCAATCAAAGTCACCACCAATTAAGACAATGCGAACTTATTAACGTTGCTTGTGCGGCACGAAGCAAAGGAGGTGAGAGTTTTTCAACCTCAATAGCTTATTGTTTCAAGAATTTAATTATATACAGAGCAGAGGACTCCAATAATATCTTCCAATCATATTGCTGCGATTTCGATTCGAACCGCAAAAAAGAGAGTTCAGTGCAATCAATGTTTCAGGCTTGATTGATTGATTGATTGATTGATTGATTGATTGATTGAAACTTTATTGAAGTGTCTAAAAGCTGGATGTCTGTGCTCGTTGAGCAATCATTTTTGCTCAGGAACGGCTTGAATGTTCTAAAAAACTCTCTTGGGTTACTCTTAAGGTCAGCAGCTTTGGTTTTCCTGTAGTTCTTTATGGCAACCCGGATCTGTTTCGTTGCCTCGTTTCTTGTTCTGCGCCTGAGCTCCCAGGTTACTGGAGTTTTGTTTTTCAAAACTTTGCATTAGCCTTTCGTTTGGCTCGAATTGCACTCTTCCATTCAGATGTCATACATGGCACATCTTTATCACGTACTCTCATTTTCTTTACAGGTGCTAAGTCATTCAATACATCATTCATTGTTAAATTCCGGGCTTGTACTTGATCGTCTACTTCATCGAATAATTGAATAATGTGCCAAGGAGCCGTGTCAAGGACGGTGACGCTTGAATAGTTCTGAATCAAAGTTTTTAAAACTTCTAAAATTATATATCTTGGGTTTGTTTAGATTAATTTTCTGCTTGAGAGCACCCTAGATAAGTGCATGATCACTCAGACAAGGATGATAGTAACCGGAATATTGAAATAATTCAGGTCTGTTGCTGAGTCATACATGGATCAGACTTTCTGTTATGCTTGTACTGCGCTTTTTGGTTTTTGTTGGCTTCGTGATTAAGCAGTCAAAACCTGGTTCAACTTCTAGCTCAAGAAGGAGTTTGCCCTCAGATTTGTCAGGACGCATTCGGTCCAAGTTCATTTCGCCTATTACGACAACATGGGTGCTTTTTAGACTCGCCCAGTTGCAGACTTCACTGAGTTCCTTTTCGAGTAGAAGTTGATATTCACCACATAAAGCTCTCGGGGGACGATAGACACCAATAATTACCATATTGCCGGTTTCTGTATTTACATCAAGTGCAATAACCTCCAGAGTCTTACAATCTTTGTCAATTTTGATATAACCGGGTATTGAAAACTGAGCATTAGGATAGCTAGAGTCAATTTTAGTCTCACTTACAAACATAATAGAGCATGTATTGCCTTGATAATATCCGTGAGGTCTTCGAATTTTTTCTGAATGCTGCTAATATTTAAGTGAACAATTAGGAGCTCTTTTCCATTCTGTCTACGTAGACGCTCTAGTTCATCGTTATCCTTCGACGTTTCGTCAGACAACTGCTCAACAGCACAAACATCAGTGTCCGCATCCAACCGGTACATCATTAGTTGTTTCTAACACCTGTCCAGATAGTTTGTAGGGAAATTAACACGCCTTACACCACCAAATAGTCTCCGGCCTAGCGCTGAGGTCGGTGTATTCACTATTCGTTATTCTTGCATGTACATTTTGCATGAAACCAAGAATCACAATTGTCACATTGTATGGCCTTCTGGTTCCTTCTGCAACCCTTCGAAAAGATGCCATAAGGTCTGACACCGGACCCGGATATTTGCTGACATCACCAGCCAGTATAATAAGACAGGAAGCAGTTAGTGTAGCATGTAAATGCTCACAGCAGATCTTTGCCTTTAAAGATGGCGCCAGTGTAGTCGCTCGGTGTGCACTACGGTGAAGTCGGTGAGCATGTTGAGAAATATGAGCTCTTTCTCTGAGCTTCAACACTGTAATCAGCGACGAACTACCACGAGGAACCTTTTTGGATGTCTTTAGGGTCTCCAATATTAGAAATAAGGTCAAAAACAAAACTAGATATACAGAGCTTTTTAGGACATGTATTGTCGTCATGGTTCACTGAGTCTTTTTTTCAGAAAAGTGGCTGTTTCGATTATTCTATTGTCTGTGAATAGCCGTAGTTTCCTTAACTCCATAGAGTTAAAAAAATAATTAATTTTAACCTAGCATAGTCAGTCGAACGTTTGGAAATCAAACTCAATTGAACTCATGAAAATCGGTAAGTCAGGATGACGCACCTGCAAAGCGGAACTTGATGTTAAGCCGGTTACACCCGAGCAAGTTTTCATTGACAAGTTCTTACTTGGCAAATTTTATTTGCTGGTGTGTAAAGAAGAACATGTCAATTTTTTCCTTGACAAGTGCACTTGTCAAGGAAAAACTTGACACATTGCAGAACTTGCTCGTCTGTATGGATCGACAAGGAAAACTTGTCAAGAAAATTGATAAATTGCGGGCGCACAGCGGTCTTGTTCTTGTGATGACTTACTGTAATGGCTACAGTGAAAACTTGTTAATTCGTTCACACCAGCAAATAAGACTTGACAAGGCAAAACTTGTCAAAGAAGATTTCTTGTTGTTACACATGAGCATATAAACATTGTCAATGACACTTGTCAAGGAAAACTTGCTCGTGTGTAACGGGCTTAATTAGGCTGGATTTGTATAAAAAAAATGCGGAGTCTTTGGAGCTCTTTTGATTGTACCATCGGACTTGCTACATGGGGTCTTCGCGTAGAAATCAGGCTGTGCGAAATCAATATCAACATACTCATTTATACATACCTTTTAAGGGAGTGGATTAAGTGCTTCATGTTGGTTAAGAAAGTCAAGTTTTGTGTTCTCACAAATGTTAGGTACCTTAGAAGAATGCCAGGGATAATTACGAAAAGTGTTCCTTCAAATTGTTGCATTTTCTTTGTAAACTGACGGGTCTGGCGGGCTAGTTCTCACAAAAGGGAAGCGCCCTTAGTGGAGGCGCTAGCTGTGTTGATTTTTATAAGGGGAAGACTCACTGTTAGTATGCATCTGCTCGATCGGTTTATAGTTTTCATGATCCGAGCTTAATATGATATTTTCCGAGGCGTAATTTTTATTTTGATCGATCAATTGGCGC
>NC_090879.1:2146831-2161831 GCF_036669935.1 Montipora foliosa
TGTCCCTCGGATTTCAGTAGCGTTGTGCACTATTACTAAAAATAGATTTTGTCACATGAGCCCCCCGAGTAGATCGATCTACTGAAATGAAATGTATGAGTGAGGTAAGCGATAGCGGAGGAAAAAAGGAGAAAACTATATAAATCTGTGGAGTTGGTTTCTAAAAAGAAGGTAGAATGTATGGAGGTACATCTAGGACAAAATGCAATCCTCTGTAATTGATATAGTTATTTCCAAATCGCGTGAATCCATCGATCTGAAGCTGAATGACAAACACCCGTTTTAAGTATCATTAGATAGTCAAAATGTAGAAAGGCATAATGGTGAAAGTCATCAAATAGGCATAACGCAAAAAGGCATAACGCGAAAGGCCATATGGAAAATAAGCGTGACGCGAATAGATATAACGCAAATAGACAACGCAAAAAGGTCTAACGTAAATAGACATACTGCGAAAAGGCATCTCTTTAAAGTTATAACGCAAAGAGAGGGAGGACTGGGGAGGGGACGTTGTCGGGAGTGGGGGAGGGGTCGGTAATTGCTCCAGAAAGCAAGACAAAACTAGCTCCCGTAGAAACTCGTGCCACTGGTTCAGATAGCACCATTTTGAACATGGCTGCAAATTGTGCAGGTTTTGCTTCACAGCAGACAGTGTCCTCTCTTTTTAACGACGGAGGCAATTGGCTTGTGAGCGACGAGAGAACGACGGAAGATCACTGAGTCGGACCAAGAAAGAGTGCGTTCTGAAAAGGGCAGCGGCGAATTCGCAAGCTTACGGGCATCATTGTGGCAATTTCAATGGCTTTGAAGCCTAATTCCAGTTGGAATTTTGAAGCTGTCAGCTTCTCCTGTATTCGGAATCTTGGGTCGGCCTGGTTGACCCGTATAAAAAACAGCAGGTACTTGTGTAGCATTGACTTCGTGGTAGATGTTTTCTGTCATTGCTAAAGCTCTTCGAAGAATAGAGACTAGCTGTGTACTCTGCGGATTAATATAGTTTCAACTCTTAAAAGGACGTCAATTAATCGTTTAAGTCGAAAGGAAATATAATCACTTTCGAAACCATTTTATTTCTGTTGTAACAGTTCAGTAAGAATTCTCAAATATTGAGCCAAGACATTCTGAGTGGAAAAAAAAGGCATCGCCCGTTCGAACACCATCTTCTCAAAAAAGATACGAATGCTCTTGATTCGATCATTTTGGCGCATGCCCAGGTCCTTCCTACGACTGCTGATTATTCGCGTAGTGATTAGTTGCATGATGCCTGCTTGCCTTTTCGTGTTATGCGTATTTGAGTTGTACCAAGAGAAAATGAGGGAAAAGAGAGGGAGGCTCCCAGTCCAGCCCTTGGGATATGTCATGTCCACGAAAGGTATTTTTAGACGAGCGAAAGTCTTTGGTCTGTCCTCCGAGACATCCGCATGCAGGCCAGCCTCAGTCTGATGTTTGAATGAATATAAATATTCATCAGCCTTCCACGTGCGCCGCCATTTTCTCTTTTCACTAAGAACCTGAGAGCGAGGTAAGACTGCATGCGCACGTCTCGGAAGACAGGCTCTCGCTAGAAAAAATACTTCCGCTCGTCTAAAAATAACTTTCGTGGACATGACATATCCCAAGGGCTGGACTGGTAGCCTCCCTCTCTGTCCCCTCATTTTCTCTTGGTAATACCAATTTGCATGGGTTATGCCTATTTGCGTTTTGCCTTTTCGCGTTATTCCTATTTAAGTTCTGACTTTTGCCATTATGCCTTTCTGCATTTTGAGTATTTAATGATACCTGAAACGGGTGTTGGCCATTCAGCTTCGGATCGATGCATTCACGATTTGGAAATTACTATTTCAATTACGCGGGATTGTATTTTGTCGTAGATGTACCTCCATAAGAATGGTTAGTACCAAACACTGTAAATCGGACTCACAGTATCCAGATAAATGACCATAATTTGCCAAAATCTTTCAAAGAGTTGGAGGAATCGGGAGAAAGAGCCTTCATACCGCTGCCAAACCATCGTAAGATATCGAGAAATGTAAGTCTTGGCTAACCGATTGTATGCGGTAATTCTTTACGGTGAAAAATATATATATGTGCTCTGCACTGGCCTGGAGAAAAAGTTCCCACAGCAGAATTCCCTGATGTCCACCAGGCGTCACAACAAGGTTCATTAAAGGGAAAGCATTACCGCTTCGAATAACAAATTGTCTCCATTCTATCGGCGGCCTTTCCGTACTTCCAAATCGGCACTCTTAATCCTCACGGTATTAACGAACGCTTTTCATGTAACTAATATATTCCTATTTCTCACGTTGCCATGTTACCACCAATAGCGCAGCTCCTCCTATACTATAAAAACTACACGTAACCCACAATTCCTCGATTCGCTCTGACTAAGGGCTAACGCTTGAAACGTCAGCTTTCAGAATCTCTGTACGGTGGCCAATTTACATTATCAACTCCGTTGATAAAACCAAATTTTTGTTTCTCCATTCTAATTTTGAAAAACACACGAGACTTTGAAATACGCCTAAAAAGTAGAGGAAATTCTTCAATAGAAAGAGGTCGTGCGCCAGGAGATGAAACAAAGCTAACAGGCAATTCTGACTTTTTCCACAAAATACGAAAAGGCTCGGGAAATTATTTGAATTTGGACAAAACGCGCGTGAGAATATTCCCTAATTTCACGGGTATACCATTTGATTAGCTATTAATAACATGGTGACAAATTACTCCTTAATTTTCAAACCTGGACGCCATTTTAGCACTATATGAAAAGTTGCCATGGCAACAATGTAATTTCACATGTGAAATTACAAATTAACGCTGAAATCTCGCGCCAAAATTAAGGAGTAATTTGTCACCCATGTTACAAATACCTATCTGGCTGACAGAGGGTTGTGAATGAATTGACAGACAATAGAAGTGTCTGGGATTGGATTAAATACAACATTAGAGTTCACACAATTAGGCATTCGAAACAAAAAGCGATGGAAAGAAAAGAAAAAGAAACGAACCTTTAAAGGGAATTTGGAAAAGCAAAACAAAAATTTGATTCTGACCCTAATCGGGCATAAATGCAAACGCTCTCAATTCGACCAAGGAAAAATTAAAACTTCTGAATGAAGAAAAAATTCAAGGTATCATTATCCGAGCACGGGAGCGTTGGTGGGAACATGATGAAAAGAGCACAAAATAATTCCTTCATTTGGAGAGAAGAAACCAAGTTAAAAAACATGTGCGGAAATTGAACATCAGTGGTTTGATCGTGACTGACCCCTTTAACCTACTCTACGAAGAAAAACGTTTTTATCAAAAATTATATAGTACAAGCAAGGATAACAATGCAGATAACCTGCAAGCAACGGAACTTTTCTTGAGCAATTTAAATATTCCTCGACTAACAGAACAACAAATGCTTTCGTGCGAAGGCAAAATAAGTTTAAAAGAATGTGCCAAAGTTTTGGAAAGTTTTCAAAACAACAAAGCTGCAGGAAATGACGGAATTCCAGTTGAATTTTATAAAAAATTCTGGCCACTTATTAGTGAACCTTTTATTAATTGTGTGAATGAATTTTTTGAAAAAGGTGAAATGTCGAGTTCACAGAAACAAGCAGTAATCACCCTTATTGAAAAGAAAGGAAAAGATCGTTCTTTTTTAGAAAATGGGAAACCAATCTCTCTTGTAAACGTGGATGCAAAAATTATGTCCAAGGTTTTAGCCGTTAGGATAAAGAACGTCCTACCAAATATTTTTCATCACAACCAAAATGGCTGTGTTAAGGATCGGTATATAGGTGAACTGTGCATTCAATCTTTGATTTAATGGATTTTACTCTTAAAGAAAACAACCCAGGTTTAATGATTGTTATAGACTTCCATAAAAAGCATTTCACGGCATAGAGTGGAATTAAGTTGTTGAAAGGCATTTCAGAACATTTGTTGTAAAAGTTCTTGCTTGCCTACCTCTCCTAGGATTTTCGAACATCTGAAAAATGGTATAATTGCCCATTTTTAAAGGATTTTTACCTAAAAAGGTCACCTAGAATTTTCGGGAGCCTTTTTTCTGGCTGAAATGTTCGAAAACGTAGGTTTTAATCTCTTAATTTTTGGATCACTAGACTATCAGCTAGGAAATCCGAACAGATGAAAAATTTGTAGGGGATAAAAATATGCCTACATCTACCGTTTAAATACTAAAATACGTTTAGCAATGCTATGTTTAAGTGGTTTTGAACTATATTCTCGTTGGGTGCCCCTGTATTCGGTAGGTTAAGACATTGTACAAAAATATACAAAGCTGTGTTATTAATAATGGTCTTACAATGGATTATTTTGCTTTGGAACGCAGTTTAAGACAGGGTGATCCCCTCTCCCCGTATTTATTCGTGGTTGTAGTGAAACTTGCTATAGCCATTCGTCAAAATACAGCGATAAAAGGTATAACAATTAGTACTTAGGAAACAAAGCTTCTCCAATACGCCGATGATAAGACAGCAGTTCTGTCAGATATAAATTGAACACGGACTCTATTTACTCTCTCTGTCAGAACTTAGGATAAATTCATCTAAAACTGAGGGAATGTGGGTTGGTTCTTCCAAAAGTAATAAGCTAAAACCCTTTGGTATTAAATGGCCCAATGAACCAATTAAAGCCCTCGGAGTCTATTATAGTTATGACATTAAATTCCTGCACGAAAAAAACTTCACTTATTCCTAAATTTGTTTACATTTTGTCACTTCTCCCTGCACCCAAGGGAATCATCTAACAGTTAAACCGAATGTTATTTAAATTTCTCAGTGTGGAAAGGAACTGATAAAGCAGCAAGACTGTCGACGATAAATGACTATATGAAAACGGTATATCATATCAAAATGATTGACCTTGAAAGTGTGATCAAATCATTACGGGTAGCCTGGATTAAAAGAATCTTTGGAAAGAATGATGGTGCTTGGAAAAGATATCTACGTGTTTTATTGCAGCGTTTCGGAGATCTCTTTTTATTTTACTGTAATTATGAAATTAAGGATCATGCTATCTCTTCTTTGTTCTATTCCGAATTACTTCAGTGGTGGTACGAATTTCGAGACGGTTTTGATTCTGGAAAAGAGCGGCAATTTATATTGTGGAACAACAAACAGATACGTATCAATAACAGGCACATCTTTTATGGAAAGTTTTTTGAAAACGGTATTATTTATGTAAAGGATCTTTTATTTGATACAGATGCTACAAATTCTTTCAAGATTGTTTCAAGCAAAATCGCGGCAAAACTAATCTTTTGATTTTGCGGGACTTGTCACTCAGTGCCATCATTTCTAAAAAAAGACACCAGTGTTCCTTCGGAAATTTTCCTATGTTTGCTGACGAATGAAAATATAGACTTTGATGTGTTACAAAAAAATCTAAGGATTACTACGCATTAATCAAAAGTAGAAAAGCTGCAGTTTCCAAAAAGTTCTCAATATCTGAGACAAGCTTTTAATTTATCACAAGGTCACTTGAAAAAGATCTTTCGACTGCCTCATAAAGTGTAGTTTGAACCTTATGTCATCATTTCAATTCAAAGTCCTTAATTCGTTGCTATTTACAAATACAAAGTTATGTAAGATAGGTTACATCTCAGATTATAATCGTTCATTCTGTAAATCGGAACCAGAAACCCCCTCTCATGGAATGACTTTGAATACTATTTCTACTTAGTGACAAAAGAATTCTTCCATCTAACTTTGCAAGATGTCATGATCGGAATACTATATGCAAAATGCCATTAACTGAATTATTTGTTGCTTATTGCTAAATCATCTATATGGGGTTGCAGAAGAAATCAGACATTGCCAAACATACCCGCCTTTAAACAAAGGGCTAAAATTAAATACGAAACAGAAAAGTTTATGTGTGTTAAAACCAATTGTATGGACAAATTTAATAAAAAGTGGGCCCTGTGCTTAGACAACATTGATTTTTTAATTGTTTATAAGCGTGTTTATTAAAAACCGGCTGTGCGCTTGGGTTTGTTATTAATGGAATCATGGAATCATATACGTATTGTAGATTATTATTATTATCTTTTTTTGTTTTGTTTTTTTGTTGTCTTTTTTTTTGCTTCGGGGGTGGGCGGGTGGGGCTAGTATTATGTAATAGTACATGTATAAGTATTTAATTTTTGGTAATTATTAGCATAGTACTAGGTAGTACTGTATGTACGTATGTAAATTAATAAGTATTGTAAGTATTGTTTCTATTAAAGAAAATTAAAAATATATAAAAATAAAAATAAAAAACACCGTCGCCGCAGTACCAGGAGAATGACAAATGCAGTGACCCGGGGAGATTTCCACGCGGTGGCACTTGTGTCCAGACATTAAGCTATAAAAATTACAAATTTCAGACAAATTGAGCTACCTTTGAGCATTTTTAACACTTACTGCAAAATTTGCTAAAAGTAGGGGGCAATGACAAATTTAACAAAATTTATATAGTTTCCAAAAAATGCAACAAATTTAGCAAAAACTGCAACATTTACAATTTTTTCAAAAAATTGCAAATTTCACTACACAGCAAGGCACAGGAGCACCAAAATGACAAATTTCTCGAAAACTACAAAAAGTTGCAAGCCAAGTCTGAAAACTGCAAATTGAGCAAAAATTACAAACTTTGCCAAAAATTTACAACCTTACTAAAAATAACAGAAGGGCCAAGTTTGCAAAGATCACAGAAAACTGTTCACCCAGTAAGAAACCTGCAAAACTTTGGAAAAAAATGCATGCCCAGCAACAAAACTTCAAAGTTTAGCCAAAATTACAAATTACCACCCCTTATTGAAAGCCAACTGAGGAAAAAAGAGAGCGACAAATTTCACCCAAAAAAAAAAAAATGCAAATTTTACAAAATCCCGCTTCAGCCACAAAAAAAAAATGTAAGTGCCACTTGTTTACCCACGGAACACCTTAAGAGTACTCAGGAGCTCGTTCAACAGGTGTCCGTGCATACCGGATCGAACTGGAATTTGGCAGTGTTGGTTTTTCTTGTGAAGGGAAAACCGGAGTACCCGGAGAAAAACCTCTCGGAGCAAGGAGAGAACCAACAACAAACCAATAATAATAGAGCAAATAATAAAGGTAGCATTACGTTGCTACAACCATTACTGAATTAATGAAACATTTCTTTTGGTTTTCCTTAAGTAACGAATGATTAATGAGATGAATAAACATTCTTAACACTCGTGAATGGAAGATAAAGCTTCTTTAAAATAAAGCACACTACAGGTAAATTCCTTAGCTCCATACCAGAGTATCACGTTTCAAGACAAGGCAATACAATCTAATGTGAAGCCTTTATGTTCAAAGGAATTCCCCCTCTAACAACAACTGGACAACTACCACTTTTGTACTTTTTTGGTGGGATATTAACGTTTTTTTTTTCTATACACAAACAGGTATTGGTAACTCTGGAAGCGACATTGCTGTTGAACTCAGCCGCCATACCCTACAAGTTTACCCCAGCACCCGCCGAGGAGCATGGGTTCTATCCCGAATGTGGAAAAATGGAAAGCCTTTGGACCAAGCAGTATCCACTAGATTCTTTAGTCTCTTACCAAAAAGCTTATTTGAATTCTTTTTCACCAGAGCTTTAAACACAAGATTTGATCATGAAGTATTTTCGGTGCGTCCCCAACATTCACTCTTGAATCAACAGGTGTTGATCAGTGATGATCTTCCATATCGCATTATCACAGGCAGCCTTGTTGTCAAGCCTAATGTCAGCCACTTTACCAAAACAGGAGTTGTTTTTGATGATGGCTCTGAATTGCGTGACGTGGATGTGGTCATATTCTGTACAGGATACAAGATAGATTTCAAGTGTATAGATCAATCTATTCTACCTGTGAGCGACAACAAAGTTGACTTATACAAATGCGTGTTTACTCCAAATCTCTCCAAACCAACCCTAGCAGTTATTGGCTGTTTTCAACCTCATGGAGCTTTTTTCCCGCTGTCAGAGTTGCAAGCACGCTGGGCAACACAAGTCTTCAGTGGTAAGAAATTTCTTCCTTCAAAGGATGTCATGATGGGTCACATCGAAAAGAAAAGAAAAGAGATGAGACAGAGGTTTTATGCAAGCAAGAGAAACACCTTACAGGTATGTGTCCAGATCACAAATTAAATTAAAGTTAATTGGTGATAATTAATTTTGCTTAATTAGGACTACAGATTTGACTAAATTTTGAATTAATCCAGAAAACTAAGACGTCAGAAGGGCTTGTAACTACTATGTTGAAGAGGGTATTCAAGAATACATATATAACTGAAGTCTGAAGCTTAAGGATAAGTAAAGCATAAAAGCTTAAGCTTAAATTAAAGCGATCTCTTCAGGCCTTGGTAAATATTAATATTTACGATACCTCGAGTCCGAAACAAATTGGAAAACTCCCTTTGATAGCATCCAAAACGAATTCCCGATTGAATATTCAGTTGTTTCATCTCTGATTAGGAAATTTCCATAAAACCTTGGTGAACAAATTGGACAAGTATGTTGAAACAACAGTGGCCGTACTCGAGAGTTGCTGTTTGCTGATTGGGCACAATAATACAAAGGCTTTTTTGGGCCCAATCAGGAGCCGGCATTCGCCAAGCCGTTTGGAAATGGTCTGGTGAGACTTGGTACCTTGGGGCTCTTTCCACCGTTCTTGAAAACTTTCGTCGTCTTTTGTCCTGCCCCGACTGACTGCCCCTGGGTCTCCGAGGATGAGGAGGGATTGGCGTGTGAATTTTTACTGAGGTCCCAAGAGATTGTTTTGTGCATGTGTCTCTTTACTTTGCTTAATTTTAAACCCTAACAACTACCAAACAGCCACTTAAATTACTTAAATCATACTCGTTTCCTATCGTGTTAATAATGTAAGTTCAATTTTCTCCTTATTATTTATCAATAATTTTCAAAAACTGAACTTATATCCTCAACATTGGGACTTTACAGTGCAACGCGCCTTACCGTGGCCACCCAACAAACTTTTACAATTGATACGTCAACTCAACAACCCATGCAACGGTGTTCAACTAACAACCGTGAAAACGTTACAAGGAAGGGTGACTGTCGACCACACCCTGATTGGCGTATAAGTTTTAAAAAAACTTTGTTAGGTGGCCACGGTAAGGTGCGTCGCATTGTAATACTTAGACTTCAAACACTTTTTTGGAGATATTTAATAGTTTAGTGTTTGAGTCAGTTGTTCTATGTTTTATGTACTGTTTAATAGACGAGCAGGAGTGTTTTATCGGGTTTAAAACCAAGAATCGAAGCCGAGTGGTTTTAGACCAGATAAAACACGACATGAGAGTTTATAGATGGTTTTCAATTCACCTGACGTCACAGCAGCCATGTTGGTGCACAGAATAACAGAGAAAAGCGTCTTTTGGGAATTTGACTCTGTTATGATGCAAAACATGAGGCATAATTTGCTATTGTTTTGTACACCAACATGGCCGTCTCTTCACGTGATTGAAACCATCTGTTGAACGGCTTCAAAAACTTTCTACCAAAAGCGTGCCCCTCTGGAGTCCAGAGAATGGTGCAAAATGTGAGAAGAAGATATTAGCATACACAAAAAGCCGGGCTCATTAGTATTCTTTACATGAAGAATTATAATAGACGTAATTGGCTAACCCAGTGTTGTTCTCAATTGAAACCCTTTGGAGATAAAACGTTTTGTTCCAGGTATTTCCACATCATTTAAATATGAATGCTACAATATCATGCAAATGCAAATGTAATACATAAAGAATCTTAATCCCGGGAGATTTGAATTGGGTGCAACATTGAGTAAGCCGATTAGTTCTATGAGGAGTGTTTCATCAAGTTAAAGCTCATGCACGCGACATATTATCGGTGTTTTGATTAGCCTGCGAGCAAGCATCCCGAACAAACTATGGACTAACTAGATTCAAAGTAATTTCTTCACGAATATGGGAAACAGTCCCATCAGCAATTAAACTTATCCCTTTTAATAGCTTTAAAAAACAGTACAAATTATTCCTATCGAAGAATCAAAACTTAAAAATAAGAAAAAAAACCTTATGTTCAATACATCTAGCCTAATTACTATCATTTATTCTGTAAACATATAATCTCTTAATTTAATTTTCTCTTCCCACTTACATTGTTACTTACATTGTTACAGTAGTAAATTTTCCTTCATCAATTATTTTATTGTGGTAGTGGCCAACACGAGAGCTTTAGCTACTTTGGCCGCTACCCACATTTCGCACCTATCCATCATATGTACTATTTTCAAGTAATTTTACTGTTGTATTGTTATTTTTATTTTTCTTTCTTGTGTAAATAGTGCATAATAAGGTGAATGAATGAAATGAATGAAGCTCTTTCTCTGCGGTGGGTTCTAGCCCCAACCCCAGTCTCTCGGAGAGCCTGCTCGCAGGTTATGTTTTGATAGGCTGTTAGGTTTATGAATTATTAATGAGTTTTTGAACCTGTTTTAAAGGCACTGACGTTAACCCAAAATACCTTACTTTTTTTTTGGAAATTTTGATCACTCAGGTTGACTACATTTCTTATGCTGATGAAATTGCTGTTGAAGTTGGCTGTAAGCCAAATTTGTGGTGGCTCTTAATCCGTGACCCTGCCTTGGCCATTAAGTGCATTTTTCGTGGTTGCACCCCGCCTCAGTTCCGTCTCATGGGGCCTGGTGCCTGGCAAGGTGCCAAAAAGGCCATTAAAGATGCTCGATCAAATGTGGTTTACGCTACAAAGACCCGCAGCTTGCCAAAGAAAGATTTTCTGGTCTGTGGGTTTGGCTTTTTTTTTAGCTCGGTTTTACGGTTTTTGCGCCGAAAATTTTAGGGCCTGGTGAAAAACAAATTTTAATACCATCAAATTTTTGGCAATAAATTTTTTGAAGAAACTATCTAGCGTTCCAAAGTTTGGAACGGATCTAACTGAACAAATTATCGTTTCCCAAAGCGCCAGTGATTGCCGCGAACTTTAATAGACCCATCATCGAGGAGAGCTGGTGTTACTCACTTTACCGAGACAGCATCACGCGATAATGGATCGTTGCCATATGATTATATTTTCGCGGTATTCGGCCTTTTCTTGAATTTGCTTTTTTTTTCGCAACAAAATGCCATTGCCGTTTTGGTACTGGTCATGAAATATCAACAAGCTTTTCTGCAGTTGGCTACAGCTTTTAGAGGACGCAAAATGCGCTTAAATAGACGGTCGACCACGAAAACTGTCCATGGTCTTCGATTTTACCACGACCAGAAGAGGGGTGGTTTGAGATAAATTTTCACTACAAAACCGTTCCTGGAGACTATTTTCGACGGCATGAGTTAAGAATGGACAGATAGACCTTTCGTGGCCGAATTAGCTTCCTGGGGCTATTGTCAACCAGATAGAATACGTGATTCAAGGACTGCGTTTCAACAGAAAAGGTTTTAGCATTAGAAATTTATAGACTTACCCACGGCAATTCGTATACATGGGAATTGGATCACTATCATGTTAATGCCGGCAAATCTACCGTAATGGAGGCACTTCAAGAAGTCGTGGGAGCTTTGTATGAACTGAAGGATGTATAAGAACATTTCCTAGGAGCAGAGGCGGAAACAGCACCTTTCTATAACTCCCAAGATCCAAACATTGTTGGAGGAATGGATGGCACTCATCTACGGATAAATGCAGCTCGTGGAAGTGCAGATGATTACTCCAGCTTCAGTATGACTTTGGCATTCAGGCAGTAGCGGATCGATGGGAACCTGATCTATTTGGATTTTTCTGCTGGCTGTCGGGGAAGCATGCACGATGCCCGTGTTTTGAACAGCACATTATATCTCATGTCTGTTACATTTCCTCAGAACTTTGAAAAGGTGATTAGTCTTTGTTTTGTTGTTGCCATGCTGTGTTTCAGGTGTTTCCCGATGTCTGAATAATGGTGTTCACTTATGCGTTGATGTAAGTGTCGGGCAGTGAACCCGACTTAATTTGTATCGCTCAAATCACATTGGAATAAAACTTAGTATACAACACATTGAGTGTTGACGATCGGGGGCTTGTTTTCCTTGACACTCAGAGTCTGACAGTTTTCTGCTTGTAAAGACGGATTTTACCTTAACATCGATCTTTGCTGCCAGAGAATAGATATCTTCGGCTGATCACTTATCTTTAAAAGGCAATACTATGTAAACAGATGGGTCTGCTGAGGGCACGGTGTGTATTTCATTTTATTATATACGTACCGAGATTTACACTCCAAAAAGGATCGAGATAAAAATAGTCTCCTTGCGCTAGAGAAGCCAGCTGATTGGTCATACGATTTTTTTCACTAGTGAAAAGCGACGTATCGACGCTCTGATTGGCTATATCGTTATTTTCACTAGTGAAAAATTGTCGTATCAGCCTTTTGATTGGCTAATATGATGTTGAACTTTGACGCGGGTGGCCTGTGCACAGATTTGTAAACATGGCGGCCGACTGGTGTATGGTTTTCAAAGTTTTTGATCTTTTATTGCTTAGTTTTCTCCTTAAAAATACCTCAGAAGATCTTAAAAGTTTTAAAAGTGCTCAAGCGAGGTATGGAAGGTAAAGATTTCTTTTATTTCAAAAATATTTTGCTATTTGTTTAGGACTTTCGTTCACGATCGGTAGTTTGATAGCCTCTCGATTAACACTTTAAATACCTCGTGAACTTTATGATCTCTGTACTTATGTAATAAACAAATTGCTTCATGATTGGCTCGTTTGTACGATTTTTATTACTCACTCGTTGTGAAGGATCGTTAATCTCACTCGTTCGCTTCGCTCACTCGTTCGTTTACGCGATCCTTCACAACTCGTGAAAAAAAATCGTACGCACTCACCAACCATAAAGTAATCTGTATGTCTGGTTCCTGGCTGAACTTATAATATGGTGGAATCGACCAATGATTTAGCGCAGCTTTGAAAACATGGTGCGTAACTTGTAGGCCTTCTTTCCTGAAAGATAGACGGTACGCACGGTTAACCATCGTGTCGACTATAGCTAGGCCTTTCGTGTATCTGCTGTCGACGTGGCTTTGAAATTGGAGTAGCACTCCTGTGTCGGTTGGTTTTCTGTAGACTTCCGTTGTTAGAGTGCCACCACATCTTGTCAAGACTGTATATACAAAGGAACGGAATAGAGCCCTAATGTCTGAATGTTCAAGTTCCGTAGTGAACGACAAGCTAGGGAGCACACTGTTGAGTACTTAAAGGAAATCTGTCGCTGACTCTGTGTTGGGCATTGTGACTAAAGTATCATCAACATATCTTCGGAATCGGAATCATATTCTTTTGTTCTAGTTGGTTTTCTATATGGCACATGAAAACGTTGGCCAATAATGGGTCCAGCGGTGAGCCCATGGCTACACCATCTGTTTGTTCGTACAATTCGCCGTTGAATTGGAATAGCTGGTTCGTAGTAGCGAATTCTAATAGAACCGTCAGTTGATGCTTTTGGAGCCGTGTGCTATGCGTCTTATTAAACTAGTCACCCTCGAAAGCTTTGTCGACGAGAATGTCAATAGTTTCCTTTAAAGGGACATTAATAAATAGTGCGGACACATCATAGGAGACAAGGATATCGTTAGGTTCGATTCTAGTGTTTTAAATCTCATATTAATAAAACCAAGAATATCATTGATACAATATTTGTTGGTTGATAACGGATTTAATTTAATTGTTCATCCAACCATTTCGCCAGCGGATAGTCGTACGTGCCAGAGGCTGATAAGATGGGTCTCATGCACAGTCTTTCTTTGTGTGTTTTGGGGAGGTTATACAGGTGAGCGAGTCTGGTTCTCGGCCGTGGCTTTGGGAAGAATGTACCTTCTCATGGAGCTGATTTTCTTTCTCTGGGAAAACAAGCCCCCGATCGTCAATACTCAATGCGTTGTATACTAATTCCAATGTGATTTGTGCGATGCAAATTATTTGGGGTTCACTGCCCGACACTTACATCAATGCATAAATGAACACCGTTATTCAGCCATCATCGGGAAACACCTTGAAACACAACATGGCAACAACAGAACAAAGACTGATCACGTTTTCAAAGTTCCTTTTTGTATTCAATTTTACTATCTTTCCATTTCTTTATTTAATTTATTTGTTGGCACTTACCGACAGCTAAAACTAGTCTCACAAAAATAGTTTCCCATGCACATAGCCTACACCATGTCCGCAGTCCCTGAGCATTGGTGCACTACAAAACCTGCCACCATCGTTTCGTAGGTTCGACAAACATTCATTGTCAATTTTGATTGCACATTTCAACAACCAGGTCCCAGTTGTTCGAAGGGTGGATAGTGCTATCCACTGGATAACTCAATTGGTTTTGCTAGTGTTTATCCACTGGATAGTGATTTATCCAGTGGATAGCATTATCCACCTTTTGAATAACCGACGCCTGATTGTTAATCGGCTTAACATTCGTTACGTATGTGTAATCGCATGGGTCCGAGGGCAATTAAGGATTATTTCACGTGGATTTCCAAAGGTTTAAATGAAATTAATCCTTACTTGCACGAGGGCACATTGCCATCACATCTTTATCACATACAAGGTAAAATTATCGAGGAAAGCCCGTTCAATGCCGCGACAAATGACAATAACTCAACATGCTTTCATTCGGTTAAACTTCAATTCAGTAAATTGATGCTGTCAACAGAAATAGGGCTTAATTTAAACTGTATTTCATATGTGGACAAAAAGCAGTTTCATCAAAGGCAGAATCTGGAAGAAGATTCTCTTGTAACTTCGCTCGCTCTGGATAAGAAACTGTTAACCAATTAGGATCAAGTAATCATGCCCAATCGATTACCAAAAGTGCCCTAGTGATTAAGAAAAAAATGCCCACCGTCTCAGCCAATCAACACTCAGTAATTTTCCCCGTATGTGATAACATACAGTAAGCACATGTCCTCTCCGGGGACCATTTATTAATCATCTGAATATTTTATGGATTTTTCG
>NC_090879.1:2166831-2171831 GCF_036669935.1 Montipora foliosa
CGGGCAGTATCTTGCACTGGATGGAGTTTTTGGTATGCAAACAAACCCCACCGTGAGCCCTATTTTTGTGGCCCCGTCTAAATAACTGGTATCCTTTGATTTTCATTGGATCTTTCGGGACAGTCTCTTTCAGCCATGTTTCGCCGAAGAAGGCAATATCGATGTTGGTGCTGTTGAGAGTGTAAGCGATTTCATCGATCTTTGGAGCCAAAGACATTGCATTTGAGAGGAGAATAGATGGAACAAAATGCGGCCTCTCAGGGGAGCTCATATTTGCAGCACTGAGATCTTGTCTTGATGAAGAAAACAAGGTGTCAATTGGAATATTTATTTCGTTCCCGGGGGGCGGGGGGTTACTTGTGTCAACTTTCGCTGAGTATGTGCCGCTGGCCTCTCAGAACCCCTTCCCCTTTATAGTCTATTTTACGGTCAATTATAGACCCCATCTTAGTCACTCTTGGGCAATTGTGATTTTAACGATCCCAACGTTCTGTTTATGCATAAACCGTACATATAGCCTTTTAATTGTATTTTCAAAACGGAATTTAATGCGACTAGTAAATATTAAATCAACAGCGCTACAGTTCTTTCTGTAACAACTTTCCATTTTTAAATCCCACTAGCCAGAATTTTCTTACCTCCAAAATCCCGACAATTTGCAACTCCATTCTAGTAACTATGTCGGGAACTGTTGAAAATGCAACCCATTATAGTCAATCCAGTCGTGAAAATGCGACTCCATCCAGCGGCACATCCCCATTAGCCCATAAATAGGAAGTACATCCCCCGGGAATAAGTTCCAGTGGTTTGCCGAAATTTGATTCCTTGTAGATTTCACAACAGGAATATTGATTTGTCTTCTTCTCGAGTCCAAGACTTGAATAGAATTGGTCAGCCGATTACAAGATCTGCCGCGCTTTCCCCTAGTATGTTTCAAGATACCAGCAGCTTTACAAGCGTTCCAGTCAGTGGGCAGCATGGGTTTGGTGTTTTGAGGCTGTTTTTTCACCAGTTTCGCATAGAGAGTAAGGCAGAACGGCTATATCTCATATCCATGTATCTCAGGGCTTATTGATGTGATTGACTGAAGAAGCTAAAGTTGCAGAATCTATTTGTGATGGTTACGTAGCAGTTAACGTTCTATTACATGCATAAATATTTTCCTTTTAGGTGGAATAATGATAGAAAAAAACCCCTGGCCCATTGAAGTTCTGGGGCCGGTTTCTCGAAGCCTGGTTAGCGCTAACGGTTGGTTAAGAGGCATCAAACCATATTAAAATGTGGTTTCCATGGTATCTAACGCTGGTTAGCGCTTACTATGCTTCGAACAACCCGGCACTGGTGGAAATTTGTAACTGGTTTTCAATAGCGGAACGACTTCAGCAACTGGGACCAGTGTGCAAACTCTTTTACCAAGCCGTCCATACACTAACGTTTTGGAAGATAGTTGATACTAATTCAGAATTTACACTTTCTTCATTTCATTCTGTTTTTGGGCACGCTTTACATATAACACACCTCGGTTTTCGTTCTTCTCAACGACAATTAGGGAGCAGAAATCTGATAGAAAATGCTCTGAACGATTGTGTCAACCTTGTCCACTTAGCACTGGCTTACAATACGTCAATTTTCACTTGGTATTTTAAACAAAGCAAGCCATTTTTAAGATACCTTGACATAACAAGCTGCCAAAATGTAAAGGAAAGTAGTTTAATTAACACTATCCCTTAAAAACAAGAGAGGGCTGCAGGTTTTAAAAATGGGGAATTGTTTTCAGATAGAAGGAACTTCACTCGTTTCCATAATCAGGATACTGCCCGACGTAAGGAACGTAGTTGCCAATTGGTGTGGCTCAATAACAGTAGAACAAGCCCGCGATGTTTTGCAGCAGTGCAAACTGCTGGCATTTTCATTTCCACAATGCTGGGGGCTTCCTAACTTGTGGGAAGAATTTGTACAAGATTTTAAACATGTAGAGTTTGGGGAGGATCTGTTAAATCACTTCAAACGAGTAAACCTCCCAGGATTTTTGTATGATGATGAAGTAGAATAAATAGAGACTCATGTGTAATAGGTTCTATGAGAAATGGAGTAGTAATGGCTAACAAAGAAAGTAATAAAAAAATATATATATATATGACAGCTCTTGGTTTCAATAAACAGTCAATCGCAGCTCGCGTTTATTTTATTAATTTATTTGCAGACCCAAGTTGTTAGAGATCCCAATGACCCAGCGAATTATACCGGTAAACCTTTATCAGACGACCAACATGTTGAGCTTCTAACCGTAAAGTTTAGCTTTCCGAACGGATTTAAGTTTCGGACAACAGCCGGAAGGCGTTTCGAACTATCATGGATGGAGAAGCGGCCATGGCTGCGTTACGGCATCAGAAAGGAGACACTTCACTGGATCTGTTGTATATGTTTTTCCAACAATACTGGTCCAAATGAATCGCCATTTATCTCAAAGGTCCTCAAAACCTGGAAGAAAGCAGGTGATGAGCGCCTTGACGCCCATGCGAGCAGTGAAGAACACCAACTTTCAGAGAAAAAGATGACTAACTTTCTAAACACACGCCGCCCAGGCAATGACATCAGTACAAGGCTACAAAGACAGGCGGCCGAGCAGCAGCATCGCATAATGAAAGGCGTTTTGTCTATTATTGATGCAGTCATTGCATTGGGACAGAGGGGCATTCCATTATGAGGCAGTTGGAATCCCTTTAAAAGAAATGAAGATGGGAATTTTTCCTTCTTTGTTGACTGGAAATCCAAATATGATCCAGAACTCAAAGACCATTTGGACCATGCTTCCGGTAATAATGCTAAGTACACGTCTCCGAGAATTCAGGACGAAATAATTAATTTGTGCGACAGCTTCATTAGAAACCGTGTCCGAGCATCAATACCAAAGTATTGGAGTGTAATGGCCGACAAAACGCAAGATTGTTCTACAACTGAACAACTCAGTATATGTTTGCGATATCTCAGCAATGAAAACGAAATGTGAAGAATTTATTGCATTCATAAGGCTTGAAAAATTGGATGCCCAGACCATTGCGGATACCTTGTTACACGCACCACAAGAATGGGGCTTTAAAATGTCCGGCCTAGCCGGGCCAAGGATATGATGGAGCAAGCGTCATGAGTTCAAGTAGGAATGGGGTGCAAGCTAAAGTTGCAGAGAAGTACCCTAATGCCACGTTCTTTCACTGCAGGTCCCACGTTTTGAACCTTGCAATCTCGAGTGATTGCAAAGCTATGCGATCCTGTGACGTGCGTCTTCCCCTGGCACGGCAACACGAGGCAAAAACAAAACGCAAACGGGCAATAGACACAACCACACACAAACCCCTTCCCACGAACTCGCAACACAAAACATATGCCTACAAAAATTTTAAGACTATTTTACTAAAACTTCAAGTTTTGAAGGATAAAATTCTTAGGTAATACTAATTCTAAACATTCTACTAAAATAAAATTAATGGCCTTAAACTAAATCTACTGATTACTTTACTCTAATATTTACAGTCAAATAGTTCAGTCCTTCGCCAAACCAGCAGGTTGTATTTTGTAGTTCTTTCCCAGTTCGGCACCTCCTTCTCTTCTGGCAATCAATTTAACCTTTCACACTTTACTGCGCCCGCGTCACTTTCTTCGAGTTTTTTCTTCTTCTTGCTTATGCCAAGCTTCTTTAATTCCTTGAATGATACTCCTCACTCACCACCACTGACAAAGGGGTTTTGTCATAGATTCTTTCCGGCAGCTCCCGATAATGGCTCTTAGCAGTGTACTCCGCTCTTTTTCCTTTTTCCCTCAGGCTTTCGTACTCCAAGTCTTCGCTTTCCTACAAGACAACAACCGTGCGACACTTCGACAACTAACGTTTTGCCCAGGTATATATAACCTGGGCCAACGCCCTGTCACCTATCCTAGCTCACAGACTAACACATAACATGCATTCTTAATTTTCTCCCAAAGACTACAATAGTGTTACAATAACATTCCACATAACAATATGACGTTAATTACAAGAAAACAAGCGATGTTGCTAACACTAAATAATCAATACTTATGAGCTACCATTTGACAACTATGATACAACGATTTAAATAAAAATGGAAGAAAAAGACATGTATATGCGATGAGGGATTTTTTTTGCGTGACAGATCCATTCAGAATCAGTTTGATAACGTTAGGGCCGATTTACACGGTACGACTTTGTCGCATGCGACAACGGCTTACGACAGGCCCACGACATGATTTACGATTGTTGTGTACGTCAGAAAAAATGTCGCAGTATTTTAAAACATGTTTTAAAACGCTGCGACAATCGTAAGTCATGTCGTAGGCCTGTCGTGAGCTTGTCGCATGCGACAAAATCGTATCGTGTAAATCGGCTCTTAGCAAGCTTACGTGGTTTCTTAGTGGGACGGTCAAAAGGAAAGAAGTATTTCTTCAGACTGCCGCGGCCACCGATGACAGTGAATTGTTGAGCGCCCTTGTTGCATGTGCTGATCAAGACGAAGAAGATGAATCTGCCAAAACTTTGGAAGAGGAAAGCAAGCGACAGACTGTACCGAAATTCTGTGCTACTCGTTGGAGTGCAAAAGTTACTATCCTCTCTGCTCTTTGGCTAAATATGGCTCTGTACTTCTTGCTCTGGATGAAATTTCGTCATCAAGCAGTGGCGATGCTAGACGTGATGCTTCGCTTATTCACGTCACTCTTCTCCAAGACTCTGAATTCATAGACGCTTTGACAGTATCTCAGTTTGTTCTGTCATCATGCTTTAGCCCAAGTAACAAAGTCCCTACAAGCTGTAACCTTGGCAATGCATACCAAACCGTAACTCTCGCCAAAGAATGCATTAAATCAGCAAGAGGAGGTGAATCCTGGCAGAAGGTGTGGAGTCGAATCAGCCAGGTAGCTGAGGTAGCTGACTTTATCAACGCCACGCTGGTAAAGCCTCGTACAACGACTGTTCAACGCCATCGAGC
>NC_090879.1:2176831-2184331 GCF_036669935.1 Montipora foliosa
TCCTAACGCCTAGAACGCATATAATTAACTAATTAACATATTAACATATTAATTAACATTACTTCAAGGGAAGTTTCCTGACAGCCTTAAGATTGCAAACTTAAGGTTGTTCCAATCTTCTCGGCTCCTTTGCACTAATTATCGTCCAATCAAGGGAGCACTGAGCTGATGTTTCATATTTATTTTCATAATCTATTTGCGCCTAATCAGTATGGTCTTAGATCAGGAACTAATACCACTGACTGCTTAGTTGACATAATTGAACAAATTACTAAATGCCTTGATAATGGTGAATTCGCAGTAACACTCTTCTTAGACCTTAATAAAGCCTTTGACACTTTGAATTACTCCATTCTCTTATCTAAATTGTCTCATTCTTGTGTCGTAGGAATTGAAAATATGTGGTTTAAATCTTACCTTAAATCTTAGCATAGAGGAGAAAGGGTTTATGTGAACGGAGTTTTCTCAGATATTCGTCAGTCAAGATTTCAGTTTGGTTGTTCCGCAAGGGTTAGTTCTACACTAATCAGTTTATTACCGCTACCTCCAATTTTCCTATGCGCCTCTTTGCTGAGGACACTTCACTCACTGCATGTGGGAAAGATCTTGACAGTTTGATCCATCATATCAATAGTGAACGTCCCAAGATATATGACTGGCTTTGTGCAAATAGGCTAACATTAAATTTGAGTAAAACTAAATATATAATATTCCAGCCCAGGCAGAAATTATACTTTAACCTCCAACCACCTATAGTTTTAGCTGGCCAACCTCTGGACTATTCTTTTAATGTTAAATATCTTGGTCTAATTATTGTTAGTATCACCCAACTAGTGGACTAATGCGCGCAAATCCTGCATTTTGATTGGCTACGCTACTAGAGGACTATTAGTAATAGTCCTGTAGCGAAAAACGTGACGCTTTCTTTCGTTTTATTCCCAAATAAATATTTCTTCAACTTGCATTTGCTAACTTTGCTATTCAAGGCCTTTTCTGTCCGACTAGTTGGGTGATACTAAAACAATTAGACCCTTCGCCCTCAAGGGCCACTGGTAAATAGCCCATGAGGCGAACCGGGTCTAATTGTTAAATAGTCATCGGTCTTGGCATGACCACATCGAGTAAACTTGTTCCAAGATAAGTAAGAACATTAATATTATGACTAAAGTAAAGAGGTTTTTATCTAAACAAACCCTAATTAATATGCACTACTCTTTCATATGTCCTTATTTAACATATGGAGACATACTGTGGGGTAATAATTATCATAGCCCTATTTATGATGTTGTGAAACTTCAAAATAAGGCAGTTAGAGCAGTTTTCAATTGAGTGTCGAAAGTAATTAGCTAATTACTTTGGTTTTGCATTACTTCACTCAATGATTGCTTCAAAGTTCTCGCGCCACTTTTTCAACCAATCAGAAGTGAAACCAAAACCAATCGTGGCTCGCGCGTGCACATTTTCCCGCACTTTGTGTCGGCTACGTGTAATTACTTCGAGTTTTGATTGGTTTACTGGATTGTCTCCGTCCTTTTTGATTGGCCAAAGTAATTACTTTGGTTTTGGTTTTACGACACTCATTTGAAAACCGTTCTAGAATAATTAATGATGTTCTTATTCGGGATAATATTACCCCTCACTATGTCAATCTCAATATTTTGAAATTTCCTGACATTGTTAAGCTTCACACATGCCTTTTTTTCTATGATTGATCTCTTCTGCAAGGCTGAACCGTCAAATTTTACGATATCACATTTATCAGAACAACATAGTTATAATACTCGTAATGTCTCTTCGAAACAGCTCTTTATTCCTTTTCATACAAAGAATATTAGGAAATTTTGCCCTACTACCATTGGACGTTATTTCTGGAACGATCTTTCCCTTTCTATTCGCTCGAAACCACACAAAAAATGTTTCAAGAATTTTCTCTTCAAACATTACCTTTCTCAATATCAAATGCTAGATTGACATAGTTGTTCCATCTGCCCATACTCTATGTATAATTTATTTTGTGTGTGTGTGTATTTAACTGTTTAACATTGTTTTACATATAGCGTAATTAAGAATTGTTGTCCAACTATCAGGGCAAGCTATTTGTTTGACTATCTTTTGCCCCTTTTCTCGATCTCTTTTTCTCTTCCTCCATTTATTTGTAATTCCCCAATTTTATGAGAATAGAAACGTAAACTCTAAACACTAGACGAAGAAAATCCAGGACACAAGACCCCCCTAGAGATAAATTTGAAAATAGTCTCTTCTCTCGTGACCCTGTAGAATGACATCTCAGGGGCCAACATGATTATGAACCTCGCCTGGTAGAAAAATGTTGGGATCCCGAAAATTCATCTCCCTCACAGACGCGAATTCCCCAGAATAAACACTCAGAACGCTAAATAAAACGCTGTCAACAATGGTCAGCTCCCCTAGACCTGGGTCGGGGTTTCCATCCGACCACACCCATTCAACGTATTCCTTCGCAGCCACTTGCTGAACTTCAATCGAGGAAAAAAGATCCACCCACAGCACCCGTCTCACCAATTTGGCTCTATAATACAAGAAACCAAGGAGAAAGAGATAAGCAACAAAACAGAAGGGAAAAAATTTATCGATGGTGTCTCTCGACCCAGACCGAGAGAAGATGACTCCCACAACCCGACGTAGAAGTCAAGGCAACAAGCTAGGGAATGCCATATTTGACAAATCGCTTGCGACGTCATCTCTCCTGACACAAGAATGAAATAAGGTATGCGATGGTATTGTCTACCAGAGTGAGGTCAGCAGCCTCCTTTAACTCCTTCAACTCTTTTCGTAAGCTTTCGATACTGGTGCCCTAGAGACGTATAGCAACATCAAATAAATCATAATCGGCCACTTACATCATCACTATTCAACAAAAAATACTCGACAAACGAGTGCGTTAACTCTAAAATCGGCTCACACAGGTACCCGCTCACTCGAAAATCGGGCTCAAACAAATACCGCTCACCTGGTTTTTTTGATCACAGGGGCACTTTAACCAATATTTCGTCAGGTACGGCCTGACTTCTTCAGGGAATTAAATGATTTCAAGTTTTTTGAAATTCAAATATAAGCCAAAACTAGGTATAAGACCACAGATAATGTATATATATAGACATATGACTATTGTATAGGGTTACAATTAAATTCTTCAAAAGAGAAGAATTGTAAATAAAATTGTGCTTTGTCATCAAGGCGTTGAATTATAAAACAATTATCGTGCTCAATCTTGCGGAATATCGCCTGATTTTAGCCAACACGGCCTAAGGCCTCGTCGGCTAAACATCAGGGAATATTCCGCGCGATTTCGCGGGATAATATGGATAATTGTTAAATATACATTATCTATAATGTTATACCTAGGCGGCTTATATTTTTTGAAGGTAACAGGCCACAGGTCATTGTTTTACCAATACAGAAAGTATCCTAAACATGCACAAAAACTAACCTTCGGCCTAATTAGGACTAAACAACAGTTTTTATGCCTAAGGTTAGCTTTTACGAATAGGTCTAAACTGTGTTAGAATCTTATAATTATTAAAGGCCTGGCCAAACGCTCGCAAAATTTCAACGCAACATCTTGCAACATTGTTGCATGATGTTGCGACATGTGTTGAACGGGGTGGCCAAACGCACGCAACATTTCCATCATTTTCAACGCAACATGTCAATTTTCATGTTCCCCAGGCCCCTGGGGCGCAAGAAGTGGACCTAACGCGCATGCCCTAGCGCAACAATGTTGCGTGAACGTGGCCAAACGAGTACAACATCATGCAACATCCAAAATGTTTCACGAAAAATTTGACCGTTTTCAATTTTGATCCAACATCATCCAACATGTTGCAACACATCGCAACATATCGCAAGAGGGTGGCCAAACGTATGCAACATGTTGTGCTAACAATGTTGCAAGATGTTACGTTGAAATGTTGCGAGCGTTTGGCCAGGCTTTAATTAGTTAGTACTTTATCTCACACGTACAACATTTCTGACAACCCACCGACAAGATATGAAATAAAATTATTGCAAAAAGAGCTATTTGTATTTAATTTTTGGCGACTTTCTGCGGACACCATTTCCAAACTTAAAGAACTTGAATAACAATTGATTCAGTTTATTCACAATTTCCTTTGGTGTAGGATGTAACGAACATACGTGGACGAATTTTGGGATAAAAAAGATTTAAGACGAGATTTTTTTGAACATCGAGCAATAAAGCGCGCCAGCGGCCAAAAATCCCATAAGAGCTTGCGCGCATCTTACTTTTAGATCAGGACTTGTACCGTCGGCCATATTGTGTCGCGGTGGAAGAACACATAGAAGTTGTGTTGAGTGCAAGCGATTAGCCAACCATTTTACACAGGTATTTCATTTAGTCACTTCGGAAAGATCTGTAAAGCTTTGAAAAACGTTTTGAAGCGGTGAATTTATCGTATTTAGTTTAACCTTCTTGCAAGGTTATAACCAGTACGCAAATTGTTCGAAAAGATCTTTCTGCCGTAAGATTTCGAGTTCTCCGACTCTGCTAATAAGAGATCCAGTCTAGAATTAGTGTGTCAAGACTTGCTTTTGGACTATCTTGAGATTGCAAACCTAGGATGAATTCTTATTACACTTCGATTAAAATAGTGTGAACAGTTCTTTTGTCATTGCCTTGTTTGTGACCGGTGATCTGATATTCGAGTTTGAGGTAGTCAAGTTGATGTGGAAGCAGCTTCTGTCCCTTGCGTTACGGTTCAGTGAGGTTTCCTACAGATCGTTTTCGGACTGCTGTTGTCGTTACAGCTGGGTGTACTCTATCGCTAGACCTTGCAAAAGGTAATTTTGTCCTTTTTTTTTTTTTTTGAAAGGTATCGAGTATTCGTGGATAGGTTCCTTTAGAGTTCATTTTCAGCTTATCTCCTGCACACTTCTTCCGTAAAAAGGTTCGTGAGACCCCCAGTGTTTAAGTGTTTCCTTTTCAGTTCCCCCTTTAAAATTACACATTAAGATTGTGTTCAGCTTAGCTTCAATTGTCAACTTTCAATTTCGATTGTTGAGTTGAATTTATCATAAAATTTGCCACTAATGTTTCACTTTCCAATTCACTAGAGTTAAGTCTAGCTTATATCAAAGTTAAAAAAAAAAAGAGTTATTGAAGGTTTGATCTTTGTGAAGAATTGAAAAAAAAAAAGAAAAAGAGAAAGGAACTAGTCCCAGCTGAGCCTCAGAGATTGTAAACTATGTCATCATCAGTACTTACTTATAGTATATGTAAAAAACCTACAAGGAAGGAAGAATCTCGTCCCATAAATGATGTTAAAGGAAAAATGGCAAGCCTGTAGGAATACCACTATCCGCCTCTGATGTTCAGCGTCCAAATGCACAACTCCCCTGTACAAGCTAAAACATTTAGAGTCACTACCAAAGTCCACTTATGTCCAGGTTTGACCCTAATTAGATACACACCCAATTTTGACATCCAACACAAAGTGTCCCTTTAAGTCTAAGCATTTGCTACCTATTTTCAACAATAAGGTAAGGGTAAAGGTCAGCATTATTTTTAGCTTTGGGTAAATGCAGCAGCTAATCTTCACTTAAAGAGTAGCATTTGGGGGACACTTTGTGACATAAATTGTCTGTATTCTGAGACACAAGTGATGTTGAAGTTGGCGAGAAGAGCAAGGGGACACTTTGTGACGCTTATTGAGATCCGCGTGCATCCAATTAGGGTCAACCCTGGATATATCTCCCAAAGTCAGTAGATGATTTGTTCCCTGAAGCTAAGAAAACTTTTTTGGAAAAAAAGTTTGGCTGTGTGGCCCTCATAAGCAGTTTAAGGTGCTGTGGTGCATGTTATGTAAGGTTGCACAGGCTGTCACCCAGTGTAAACAAAAGTGTTCCACAGCCCCTGTCTGCAAACAATTCTATTCAAAATCAAGTTGGTTGTGCCCCAGTGTCATATGAATTGACGTCAAAGCGAACTCAGCGGAGGATTTGAAACAAACTGTGCAAGGCAAAAAGTGGCTGAACTTAAAACAGAAGTTGAAAACATTGGTGCCTCAAATGAACAGATCTGCCAGGAAAGTCTTGAAGGCCAATTTGATGGGGTAAACTTTCCTTCTTTTAACTCACATGGTAAAATTCTACCTTACATATTCTACCTTACTAGTTGGTTTTTCAGTTTATTTGGATTGGTAATGAAAAGATGAACACAATTCAAGGATCTCCCAAGCCCGCGAAACTGAAAACATGGCATACTGTCATGCTTGTATAACAGGGTAAAAGTTACTACTGGTAGCCCTACAAAATACAGTAAAGACCCACACATAAGAACCTAGAATTTTCGAGGTCAGGCTGAGCAGGTTCTAATATTTTAGGCTATTTTTTCATAATTCAGACTGATTACATGTAGTTTCTTAATAGGTTCTTATTTCTCAGAGGAACAACAATAAATTTCTATATTTTATTCATAAGATATGCGGACAGTATTGCACTGAAGCTTTATGGAAAACATATTTCTAGAGAAAATCCAATAAAATGCCAATCAAAGAAAACATATACACAATAGACCTAATCGGCTAACTCAATGCTGTACCCAATTCAAATCTCCCGAGATTAAGATTCTTTGTGTATTGTATTTGCATTATAATGTACCATTCATGTTTAAATGATATCGAAATACCTGAAACAAAACGTTTTATTCCCAAAGGGTTTGAATTGGGTACAACATTGAGTTAGCCGATTAGGTCTATAACAGGAGTTTTCTCGAGGGTGATTTTTTTGTAAAAGTACCTCTTTTTCTTTGCCAGGCTCTGCAGGTTCTTATATTTTTGGGTATTTTTAAAATGCCAAATTTCAGCCTGTACTAGGTTCTTATATGTGAGTTTGTACTGTATGCATTATTCCCTAAAATAGAAAACTAATCCAGGCTATAAAGAGTACTCTTTTTGCGTTCTAATAATCAGATCAGAGTCAGTAAATATTACTGATTAATTCAACGTCAGGACATTTTTCCTTTACCTTTGATAATAAAAAAATAAGATCACAATATTTTTCACCTCTATCAGTACTTTGCACGAATATTGGCTTTAGCAATGTTTTGGAAACATGATTGTAAACATGCGAACCTCACTCTCTAGGAGGTGTTTCTTACTAGAAGTAAAAAGTAAAAGGAGCAACTTCTTTCAAATTCCATTCAGGAAAAAGTGAAATTATGCAAATGCTAACATCATGGAGGGCTTAGCTCTCAGCTACTCCAGAGAGAGACCTGGAAGTCCCAAATGGGTTGAACTGTTGAACTGTGTGGATAAGGAAATTAAGCAAATGTTCAGGTTTACTAACAGTCGAGGAGAAGAAGTATCATGCACAGACTACGAATTAACAAAAGCTAGAGCAGCACTTCCGAAAATAAGACGCCAATATAGTAATAAACTTCCACCAGAAACCATTGCTTTTGTCTTAGAATTTATCCATCATCTAGACAGTGAAGAGTATTCA